>NC_058043.1:9359666-9517166 GCF_020085105.1 Siniperca chuatsi | reverse complement strand
CACAAACCCACCTTCTCCTTTTTAGTACAGTCTTAAAATTCCCATCAGGGGCTTCAGCTGCTTGTTTCTGGGCTTTGTTCTTTTTGAAACCAACTGAACGCAGAAAAGAGGGTATTTATTAATACAATCATGTAATTAACATACAAGGGGGACTACAGAGTGATAAATACTGGAATGAGTGTAATACACTCAAGGGTATGAAGTAGTAAAGTGTCAAATTGGGATCCAAGTGTGCTCAATTTGAAGTAGATTTGGGAGAATGCTTGAGTCTCCATGCCAAGTCAGATTAATATGCATAATATTGCTTACATTCATTCATATTTGTCATATCCATAGCAAGCAAACAGTCCTTACCTTCAATAACATTCAGAAGAACTGTGACTGTGGCTTGTCCATATTCATTTGTGGCAAAGCATTTATAGGTATCAGCTTGATCTGGCTTAACATTTGGCATCTGGAAGATATGACATGTAAAATATAATGGACCAGTGGGCGAAGTAGTTGGATTTGTCAATAAGTTTTAACTATGTAGCAGTGGTTCCCAGTCTTTTTTGTCTAATGTGTTATGTACCCCCACAGCCCTATCAGATCAGCTCAAGTGCCCGTTAATCGACACCATTCGTCACATTCCCAAATGTGTTGGATTGATTTTAATTTGGATGTTAAAACTGGATATTATTAAGTGGATATTATGGTTTGTAAGTATGGTCTGTTTTTTTTCCAGTTTTCAATAGGTTTGGTCCAGTTTGCATTTTTACTACTGCCACTTGGAGTGGAAGAAGTTGGATTTTTCAACCATTTATTCATTACTTTCAGAAATCTATTTCGACTTCTCTGCTCGCTTGCTAACCTGTTTTTATGCACTCTGAAGTGCTCTTGCACTCTTAGCACGTGGTGTTAAAAAAACTAACTCAGGTTGATGGGGTGCCTGTGTAGTCGGCCTGTCATAGCTAGTTTATTGGTTATTGGTTATTTATTACAAAAACATAGTAAAGAGCAGCCTAACACCAACTGGAATCCTATTTGTGTGTTTATTTTTCTCCTAAACGCAAAAGTGTGGATACTTTTTTTTTTTTAACTAAATAATAATTTCCATTTTTTCCAAATTAGCTGAGCTGCTCCACAATCTTTCCTTGTACTCCCTGGCAACTGCAGAGGTACCCACTAGAGTAGTACCCCTGGTTGAAAATCGCTGCTGTACAGTATCCAATGAATAGTAATAGAAATAGATATGTATCACTTTGGGACATCTTACACAAGACAGACCAATTTGATTGAAATACATTTACAGGCTCAGCACACTGCAGGATATGGAGGTAGACGTGTCCAGCCCATTTCATGAAACTGACTTTGTTGAGTGTGCTCCTCTCAAATCCCATTATTGTAAAAAAAGTAATTGGCAAAGCACACTGATGGGTCAGAAGAAGCCTGGATTACATTGATGTAATCAAAAAGCTTCTTCTTCTTTTTTTCTTTCTCCTTTCTATTCATCGATTTTCCTCTGTGCTATTTTTACCGTTCCTTTACATCAGCGTGTTGCTCTATAGTATCACTGTAATTTTATAGCCCATATCACTTGCCTCAAATGTATGCTCATTGGAATTGGGATCATATTTAGTCTGGTATCTTGACGTATCAGACACATCTCCGTTATTTCTGCTCCACGTTACAGTCGGCTGTGGGTCTCCAGTGACAATGGCTTTGAAAAAAGCAAATTTGCCTGTAAAAGAAAGATGGACGAGGTCACCTCATAATTGTCTTTTCTTTCTTTTTTTTGGAAATACAAGAAACAGATGCAAATATATTTATTTAAATCTTTCTGATTATTGATTGATTTGTAATATATATACTCTAATTACATAGAATGCTTTAATAATACCACTTATGTACACTGCAAATGCAAACAGTGGAGAACTGTCTTGATAACAACATAGATTTTTCATCATCTTATCACTTTTCCTGGTTATAAGTTGAAGTCAGTGCGTGTTTAGTTTTGTCTGACTGACACAAGAGACTGGGTGTTGAATGGCATGGCTCTGCTCCCACTGGCCCATTGCCAAAAGTCATAGATATAATCCATTATGCAGAATCATGGAAATTCCACCTTGGAATATTTTGTGATATTAATGTTTAAAATTATTTTTATACTATCAGCCCTACCCTCTTGGATGGTCAAAGCAATCGGCTTGCGGGTGAAGTCTGGATGGCTCTTTCCCTCTGGCAGCGTCTCGGTAAACTGTGTAATCATCACCCCGGGGACCTTAGATTTTTTCTTGATCCCCACTGTCAGCATTGGAAAATTAAATGTCAGCGACAATACATTTGACACTTAAAAAGAGAAAGGAATGAAAAACATAACCATGATCAAATCCAATACTCAAAACCTGTTGCTGTTTTGTAATCAAATCACCACCCACATAAACCATGCTGAAACACATTCTAATATGTCATGTATTAGAATGTTTAATGTTACTCGCTGTATCAGTTTATTAGCATTCAGAGCTGTTCGCATGTGGCTCTGATGTAGAAGGCTCTCTTGTGTTCATTACATTTACATTTCAATAACTTTATCTTTTTAACCTTTTTCCTTGGGAATCCATGTCTAAAATTAAACTTGAGAACAGATATGTAGTGATGCACCTACATATCCACGCACAAAATATATGTACGCTCATACAGTATATTAATAAATCCATTGCATATCAGTTCTTCATGCCTTTGTGAACAGTTGGGAAAAAGACGACTTCTCTCTTGTCCCCTAAGCCTACCTTCTTTATCATTGCAATTCTCTGCATCAGGACCTGATAAGGCACATGTTAAAGAGCATATACAGCACATGTCAGCATGGTATAAACATGGATTAGACTTAATTAAACTGAGGGACAGGAAATAAAATAGTAGCAGCATTTCCATTTGTCCATGTTAATTTGCAGTAATATACAACGGGATATGTGTACTGTAACTTATCAATGCATAAAAATACATATGAATATGGCAAATATCTGATTCTGCAGCTCATTTTCAGGTGCACTGGAGCAATAAGCCTGTAAAGTGTTGTGATGAGTCTGCAATGCATTTCTACTTTTTTATGAGCTCCTGTTGGCCTTGAATAGACTATGTGTACATGCTGTTGTACAGTCTACATATGGTTGCTAATGGACAAATTGCAGCCTTGAACTTTCTGAATAAAGTCAGTCTGATTTGAATAGTATTAGTAAAAGACAGCTGCAGTCTTTGTGAGAAAGATCTGTCTTACTCACAAAGACTTCACAAGGTCTACTTGATTGTCTAATAGCAAGTAATTATTTGAGGCATTAGACAGACTTAGAAAAACATAAATAATTCAAACAGTTAGATATATTCACAATTTCCTTGAGATTTATTCACAAATAAATCTTCTTGCCTGGAAATGTATTATCATATTACTTTGTCAGAGTCTGTCAAGGAGATCAAACTTACTAAAGATAGCTTTTTAGTAAACACATTTTGGAAATATTTTTTCATGGATCTGGGACATATTGCATGTACCTGTAATAGCTAATCTTTAAGGCAGCTGCATCCTAAGTTGACTCGATGATTATGTAAGGTAGTACAAATAATGACATTTCTGTAGCTATTTTCTAAAACAAAAAGAAAAATATATTCAAGCAAGGTCGCTTTAGATTTAAGGGTTGATAGTATCCACTAATCCTTTCAGAGGATTCTCTGTTTTCCCTCTAGGTTCCGATTACTGGTTTTATTTGGTTACTTGTCACCTCTGTGTTGCAAATGGATCTTCAGTTTGGAATAAGAAGAGCAAAAATAAACTGTTGACATGTTGCGCGGACACGCTAGCTTGATATTGGACATTCTTCTTTAATGCCTTCTGTAGAAAATGAGATCACACTTAAGTGGTTACCTTGGCCAGTGGCTGTCCCATCCATCACTTTGGATCTTCCAAACATCTTGGGTCCTTTGATTCCTGGAGGGATTCAGCAAGATTTACCTGCAATAGATGATGGAAGGGATTTAAGTTCAGCTCTACTGATCTATTCAAAAAGATTGTATTTGTTTAAGGATTCTGTTTAGTCAGAACCCCTGCCTGGTGCGATTTGATTTGACCAAGATTGATTCATTCTTTATTGGATCATTTTATGCAGAAAAATGCAGTGTCTGGCTAAATTTGAAAATGTATTCTTCCAGTTTGATGATTTTATGTCAAGAAATTGTGGAGATTATAGAAAAATTGCAAACCTCCTTGAGTAATGCTAGGATTAGTTAAATTTGTGTTAATTGTTGTGATTTGGAAGATCACAAGTTCCTGGAGGGGCATTTGAACATGTATGTAAAATGTAAGAAAGTTACAGCTTCCCCCAACACAAACCACATACATACATACACAATAAAACAAAAGTAAAACCTGTTATGTTAGCAAATGCTTTGACTGTCAAAAATGCTTTTTGGTTTTTTTTTTTAAAAAAAGCTCTGCCAAACATTACCTTCAGCCATGATTCTGATGCTGACTCCGTTTACAATAAAAGACGCAAAACATGATCATCTGTGGCTGCAAGCCATGCAGCAGCTTGCTGTATGCTGAGTGTTATCACATTCCCCAAAAATAAAATCCTCTTAAAATTAGAACAAGAGTGTAGAATTTCACATCAACCTCATGATGTAATTTTTTACCAGGCTTTAATTATCATTATTCAAGGGTTTTTTGTTGTCACTTTAAGCTGCAGCATGCTGGCTTGATGTTCAAATGACTACATGCTTATCAAATTAACATTTTTTTATGATATGTCAGTTCCATTCATAGCAGGGATATCTACTAGTACATAGCAATCGTTCATTACCCACATGGTTGCTAAACTTAGAATGATAAATGTCACTTTACAAAAATAGACAGATGGAACATTAATCGTAATGGATTACGATGATTGCTGAGGCTTAAGGGGATTCACAAAAACATTACTATTTGTTTAGAAAGCAAACTATATGCTAGATATTTATTTAACTTCAAACAACTGAGGTACATGATTGTACTGACTCTCAATTTTTTTTTGCCTCACTAATATCTGCTTTAAAGAGTTTTAAAGTAACTCTATATATACAATCTATAAGACACAATCACACCAATACCAGCAACATCTGTAATTTTCAGGAGTAGTGATTCTAATAGAGACACTGTCTAAAATCATGGGAAACTGACATCCAAATACAATGACTAAACTGTCTATATGACAGTGTTTGATTTAATCCTGTTATTTTATTTAGTTATTTGCTCTTAAGGGGAAATGTATTTTCTTTAATTAGCGAGATCATAATTAACCTTTTTTGTACTTTGACTTCATCATTATTTTCACCATAATTATGTAATATTTACTCATATGACTTCTCAATAGAATCATGCATTTGTTTTGCTGCTCTTAAATTTAACGTTGCCAAGTGTGCCATCATTTCATAACCCTGTGTGTAACTGTAAAATTACCACTGATGGTTAAGATGGTACCCTGTGGGGTTTTTGAACAATAGTAGCGCTACAGAGGAATGTTTATCTGTGTTGGTCCCTGTTTTTGGTTTCAAAGGTTTTAAACAATTGAGCTTTGCAAATGTTTTATGAGAAAAGAAATGCATCCTACATGTTTGTTAGACCTCAAGGATACACACGATGCTTTTTAGTGAGTAACACTGAATGTCAACAGAAACCTTTTTTCACAAGAAAACTCCACCTTTAACTGGTATTTGATCTTTGCCTTCTGACTATGGTTAGTTAACAGTTTGGCAAATGCTAGCTATGTAGCTAATGTTAACATGAGTCCTTGCTACTGGAGCAACCTGTTTGCCTAGAGCAACTACTTTCCTTAAAGTGGGATCCCATAATATTTATGCAATCATGTTGACATTTTTAAGACCCTCAGTCAATATAGTAGACAAGAAAATAGAGGGGAAAAAAGTAAACTTTGGGTCAATTTAGCTGCAGTAAATTTCTTGAAATCATCTTTCCCAAGCCATTCTCTATTGCATGACTCAGGAATTTACATCTTAATCGCAGTGTAGGTTCAAATGTTAGTGTTGTAGTAAAGGTGACTTTGACAACAGGCAGGGCATTGCCTGAAGCTAGAATATATTTTGTGGTACAGCTGCCTGTCCTGTTTTTCCCTGTACCGTTTCTTGTCCCAGGTCTTTGGTTTATAGCTTTGATGGAGAGATGCTCATGTTCCCAAATATTGATTGTAAACTGCACGCACCACTAACATCAACACCACACACAGACATACTGTATGTTTGTAACTGTTTGATTGAAAATTGATTGAAACAATCCCATTGCAGACTGGGTATACTCTTCAGGTGCATTGCTGAAAGTAAATGTAAGACATTGATTGGGTACATTTGTTCCTAAAACTAAATATTGCTGATGCTGTTTGAACTCTATAAGTCTTTGCTCTGAAGCCATTTCCCTTCTCACAAAACCAGTTAGATCTACAACTAACAGCTCTGCTGATCGTCACTATAGGCTGTCCAGTTGGGCTCTTAATGCCCAACTATAGTGACGATTGAATAAGGTGCATCAGGTTAAAATAGGTCTTTTAAGGACATTCATACTATAAAATGAAAATTAACCTTAATGAACAATGACATGAGCTTTACCAGCATTATTATATGTTCAACAAAACTGTTGCCATAGTGATAAAGTAGACACATTGAATTTTTTATTTTGCACATGTTTGATTACTAATAACCTCTCTTAAGTAAAGTAAAGTATTTGCACAAACCTAGCACCACTCAGTATAGGCGCGTGATATTCTAGGGTGTCGATGTTCCACGGCTGTTGGAAGATGAGAGAACTGGATTGTCATATGATAGGTCACATGCCACATAAAACTGTGAACATCCCATCTTGAACAAATTAATATGCTTGTAAATCACTGTTGACATGATAAGTGAGTCTACTACAGTGAAACCTGCTCAGTATAGCATGTTTAATCACGTAGATTACCTTATTCTGGTGTTCTGAGGCACAAAAAAGATATGTAATTGATCTTTATAACACCCCGACTCTTGACATGTCATGGTTTTCAATTTGCACCTATCTTGGTTTGTCAATACAGCAACTAAATCAGCGTCTAAATAAGCTCACGTTTTAAAGTGGTACTGTATATGCTAACAGAAAAAGTGTTGTGCTAAATATACACTATATGCTAAATATGATGAACTACAAATGCACGCTGTTGAACTTTTTGCACTCAACAAACATTTTCAGCTGCACTCTGTTTAAAACTTGTTACAGGTACTTGCCTTCTGACATGGTCCTAAACGAATAGCGTCATTGCTGTGAGAGTTGGTTTTTATGGGTTTCATGTGGCCTGTGTTGCACGCTGCTGTTAATGCTACCAGCTGCTTATGCGACCAGCACTGAAATACAGCACGGGATGGTGTACTTGGAGACTGAGAGCATCATAAAAATGATTAAAAGCAAGACACTACTAAGGGCATGTTCAGACAGCAAGTGGCTATCTACGGAGTTGACGTTGATGCTAAGCATGTGCAATAGCTGAGAGTGGCAGGTTTGCTTAATTTGGGTTATTACCAAGCTCTCTTTTTTGCCTTAGTTACAGAGAGATTGCATGGTTTGCAATGCATCTTTTTCAGTAGCAGTAAAAACTGGAGAAACAAGTGAACAGATGAAGAAAGAACTGTGCAGTGTTTTAATAAAAAGTAAATATAAAGATGAAAGCTTGGAGTTTTTTTCTAAGCTGTAAGTAAAAACAAAGGACTAGCTATGTAGTCGTCAAAGAACCGTAGTCGTTAATGGTCTTTAAATAGCCTGTATGTTTGTTGGATACTATACTATCTGTGTGTGACGGAACATATAGATAGAATTATGAATATTAATTAAATATTTAAATTTGCCAACTTGTCAAAATAAAGTGTGCATAAGATCTGGTGACTATACAAACTTTAGCCATTAATTTGGACTGTTGTAAGAAGCAACTATTGCTATTTGAATTTCTAAACTTCAGGAAATAACCTTATAAATTCTGATTTTAATTTGCACAAACTTTAAGACTGATACAACATTTATAAAAATACACATTTGAGTAAACAGAGCAGCAAAGTCTGGAATCCATTCTGCTATGCTTTAAATAATGTGAATGACGGAAAACTAAAACACTGCATGTACATATCATAGTACTTACAAAACAAGGCAGCTCAATTGTGTTTATAGGCAAACACTTTCCACAGTTTGCCACATTAACTCAGTGTTCTCTTTAGACTAGATGTTAAGAATGAATCAGCCACAGGAGTAGTTCAGTGTTAAAGACTGTAACCAACTCTAAATACTTCATCTCCGTCTAAGAGTGGTGCTGTATATAAGATGAATGATGAACTTACCTCAGTACTCCTGTGATCCACTTGAGTGGTGCTGCTTCCCAGTCTGATATTTAAGTGTTGCCTCCCTGGTCTTCAAGCTATTAAATCCTGACAGGAATGCCAATGACTATGTGACAAGCACCCACGTTGTCAGACATGGTGCCTGCCAAGAAAGGGGATTGCTTTTTTGTTTTTGGCATAAATCACAACCTCTAGCAAGGGGGAGGAGGGAAAGCCAAGGTTGGCTACAAGCCTTACGGTGGGATGACCATGACCGTGGCTTCTTGTTGACAGATGCATGTCCTTCTTCAAGAGTGGTCTAAATTATATGAATTTTCTGTCTGAAAAATTAAATTAAGCCAATTCTTGTTATAATATCATTACATAGCTGCTCTGTTGTTTGCTATACAGCTTGTGTGAAATTTTTACTTTGTTTTGTAATAGTTTCTCCTCATGATTGGTATCCCGATCCTTTCAAGTGATCATTTATAACTTTTACTCCCTAAATTTGGCATGGCAAACCTTAGAAAGAGAAATGTGGAAGTCGGGTATAATTTTTCAAGTTGTGTTTTTGTCTTTCTTTTGGCTGTTAGATTTGTCAGTTATGGCAGTCAGTATTGTCGCTCTTGTATTGTGGAGCTGAAAGTAAGAACAAGTTTGTAGTCAGAGCAAAGTGTTGACAGCCAAGTATGCTCGTGCTGACACTCTTATGAAATTACGAGAACAACAAAACATTATATTAATGTTTATATGCACTAATGACTCCTATTGACACCAGCTAAAAATACAATGTGTTTATTGAGTGTCTCAGCAGTCTTTAAACATAATACGTTGATAACAGTGTGAGCCGTGGACCCTTCAAGAAGTGTAATCTCATAAATTGGCAGGTGTGCCACAGACGTTTCTTTGGAGATGAGGTTTTTCAATGTTACAACATTTCTGGTCATCTTGGAATTAATGTATTACTTAAGGCTTTACTACTTTAATGTCGTAGGACTTTAAAGTAGTAAATTGTATTATATGTTTATGGATATTCCATTGAGATATCAGTTGTGTATCTCAATTGAGCCTCAAAGGGTGTTTTTACAGAATTCACATAAAATTACAGATATATCCCATCATTAAAGCATTATGTTTGATAGTGGACAAGTCTGCATTGACAGGTTTGTGTTAATCAGTAAGTAATCTGCCTGTCTATGAGCATTGTGTAAAAATATCTCACCACATAGGGTTGTATTTTGGTGAGACTTCATCTATAACAAAGCAGGAGAGGTAGCAGGTAAAACCTATTCAAAGCTTCAGTAAATGTTATTAGCCACAAAGTAATAAAAAAAAGTTTAAAAAAGTAAAAATAAAACTAATTTAAATGTAAATTTGGCTCGGCAGAGGGCTTTCTCATATAATTTATGACTCAAGGTGTTCTATAAAAGACCAGCCTCACTGTTTACATTATACTGTATGAAAACTTGTGGCCCTGCAACCTGTTGACTACTATATAATTTGGTCTTTATTAACCACATGGCTGTGCAGTCTCGATTTTATTAGCCTGAAACATACTGTATGACCAGATGTGAGCAAACTTACAGTACAGTGAGATAATTGTTGTTTTAATAGATGGCTGAAATTAAATAGTGAAATGATGATGAATACGTCACCATCATGTGTAAAGATCAGGTGGTGCAACTAACGGTTATGTTCATTATCGATTAATCTGCCAATTATTTTCTTCATTAATCAACTAATCTATGAAATGTCAAAACAAAAAAAACACCCATCACTACTTTTCAGAGCCCAAAGTGATGTGTTTAAATTGCTTGATTTGTGGTTGTGGGAAAACATGAGCATGTCAAGCTAAAATGCAGCTCTTGTACTTCCTCTTCACTGTAAATCTGCTTTTTTGTGAACATGTGAAACATGTGAAAAGTCATTGAGATTCCTCATGGAGCCTGGGTTGCTGGCACTTTAAACCACAACCCAGTTATTGTGGTCTTAGTAATAACAGAGCTATGGTCAGTTTGAGCATGATTGTGTGTGTGTGGATATTTCAAGCAGTGTAATAAAAGCGAATGCATGGCACAGGAACTATGACTGTTCTTAGGCATGGGAAGCTGATATGAGAAGCTTGATGTTCTTGAAGGCATTTATTGCAAGAGGTCACTGAAGTCAGGAGCTTTGAATTCTTCCCTGCGAAACAATGACAAAACAACCTGACATTACACAACCCAATACAACATGAACAAAAGGTAACCCATCCACCTGTGTGTTGGCAACCTTTTTTTCATTTTTATGTTTATTTTCATAGGAAAGTACACTGCATTAACCTAATTAGTTATTCTAATTAAACTACACTAAAATGGCTAAAATGTCATTCTGTCTAAGTGATGAAAAAGCATCTACAATATCCATGTTTTTATGTTGTCAAAGGAAGGTGTCTTTTAATTAATCAGGTTAAAGGAAATTGTTGTTTTTTTTACTGAATATTAAATAACAGCCAATATTTGTAATGTTTTTTCTCAGCTTATCACTAAAAGGAATTGCTAAATACTATTGGCATGTGGTTAGAGGCTTGTAAATGTCAAAGCCTATTACAATAAACTCCCAGTAAAGAGCTGTCTATAATAACAGGGTGCCATTTCACCACTGATATAATATTAGTGTGTCCTAGGACTTTACACAGGAAGACGCACAGTTGTTTGCAAGGTTGCACTTAGTCATGCACTTGAAATTTTATAATTTATGACTTTCCATAATAGACTCGCAATATCCTCTAAAAGCATGCAAACACATGCTCGCAGTAAAAGAGACATTTAAAGCCACGTGACAGTTGGCAAAGCGGAAGCAGTGCATGTGAAGCTACGAAATGGAAAGGCACAATAAATTCCTCACAGGTCTATGTGGTAAACAAGATGTGATTGCAGCAAATAAGCCACTTCAAATACTGGTTAAGTATAGCCACAAAATATGATATACATAAACAAAAAACCTAGGATCTTAAATCTTAGACCTATAAAAAAAATTGGAATTTGATATGTAGCATGGGTTACAGAATAATGAATGGTTGGATTGCACACGAATACAACAATAAATATGGGCAGAGAAAAGGCCAGTGTCTGAGTCTGTATCTTGACATCTTGAAGCACAGATATTATAGCCAAGACATGTTATTGTGTTTGTTTGTTTGTTTTAGCCATGCTAGAGGTGTGGCTCTATGGATGACAATGTCAGTCTATCGGCCCACCACTTTGGTCTAGGCTGAATTATCTCAACAGCTATTGAATGGATTGCCATTCAAGTTTGTACAGACATTCATGGTCCTGAGAGGTTGAATCCCACTGACTTTGGTGATCCCCTGATCTTTTCCTCTAGCTACCATGCCGTTGAAATTTTTAGTGAAATGTCTTGACAACAATTTGATGTACTGCCATGAAATTTGGTAAAAACATTCATGGTGCCCAGAGGATGAATCCTAATAACTTTGTTGATCTCCTCACCTATCCTCTAATGCCACCTAGAGATTGACATATGTGGTTCTGTGTAAAATGTCTCTGCAACCATTGATGGATTACAATGAAATTTGGTACAGACATTCATGTCCTCCTCAGGATCAATCGTAATAACTTTTCATTTTAATTTAATTTATGACCAGACTAATGACATTCCCCATTAGCCTCAGCTGTACTTCATGCGAACGCACTAAACTACAATGGTGAACCCATACCTTCTAAACATCTGCATGAGAACATTGTCTTTCTGAGTGTTGGCATGCTGACGTTAGCATTTACACAGCAGCGCCTAAGTACAGCCTCCTACAATCCTTGATTAAATTTAGGTGAAAGATAGGCAGGTAAGACAGTTCACCAGTGAACAGGTAGGATTTATTTACATTTTGGCATAATGATTAATAATTCAAACATTAAAACATACTCATTTATAGACATATTGTTATATTGTCAATTTTCCATGAAGTAGTAACAGAAAATAGCAGAGGAAAATAACTATAATCACAACTCATGGAAAATAAGGTCAATAAATAAATATGTCTGGGGGTAAGCATATAATTAATGTTGAATCTTAGATGTCTTAGTGGTCTCTGCATCCAGTAGATAAACTGAGTAGAATTTGCACTCAAACACAACAGAATCTAGTTTGAATCCATCACATTTGTTATTGGTGCTTTAAAACATGTGTGGATGGTTATCAAGAGCTCTTTCTCTCTTTCAGTAATTCACAAAAAAAGCACAGGTGACAGCAGGTTTCAAATTGGCAAATCCTTTCCATTCCATTCATTTAAATGGAACAGGTATCTTCAGGCATCTTCATCCTACTCTGAAGGAGGAAGAGAAGTGAATTGTTAAAACATATGCAGGAGTAGGATTTAAGATGTATTAAATAATTTTGAATGTGTTTTTACCTTTAACGACAAGTTTAGTTGAACACTCCACTCTGCCCAGAGGGTTTTCTGCAAGGACTGTGTAATCCCCATTGTCCTTGGGCCCAACTTTGAGTATCACCATGGAGCAGACCCCACATGTGTTAGTGATGTAGTAATTAGTGTTGGTGTTGAGGTTGATATTATTTCTGTACCAGGTAACATGGGGTCTGGGGTTTCCTGTCACTGCACAACTCATGTAGCATTCGTAGCTCTCTGGACTTTTGTGCATTTTTAGCGGAACAGAGAATGAGGGAGGCGTCTCAAAGCTGCAGTCCTTAGAGGTAGGAACGTTCAAAGAAAGTGTTTCTGGAAGGATACGAGAAAAAGGAAAGAAAAGTTAGGAGTGTATTACATAATGATAGATACCCTTTTCATTGTTATATTCTCTTTAACCTTGCAGTTTGCTGAACAGGATTCTTTACCCATATGCACAAAAAACGAGTTAAGGTGACACCTCTCACTTAGCCAGTTGATATTTCCTGTCTTGATATTCTTTAATTGTCTTTTGGCAGGGAGGCATTTTAATGATTATTCTTTGAAATTGTTACTCCTATTATGCTCCTGTTAATTATCTATTCCCTTGTTTCCGGCAAATGGATTTGTTAGGCTGTAACTAACAATTATTTATTAATCTGTTGATTATTTTTTCAATTAATTGTTTAGTCTATTAAAACTGAAAAAATAGTGAAAAATGCCCATCACAAGTTTTGAGCGCCCAAGGTGACATCTTCACATGTCTTGTTTTGTCTGGCTGACAGTCCAAAACCCAAATTTATTCAGATTAAAATTATATAAAGTACAAAAAAGCAGCAAATCCTCACATTTAAGAAGCTAACTAAACCTGCATGTTTGGCATTTTTGCTTTATAAACGTCTGAAACGATTAATCAGATATCAAAATTGTTGCCAGTTGTTCAACTAATTGAAAAATGGACTAATCATTTCAGCTCTATACTACACAATCACTTTTTGTTAAACCTACCTTTCTTTCTCTTCACTTCCCAGGTTGCTGACTCAGAGGGTTTGGAAAGCCCCATGTCATTCCTGGCATAGACCCGGAACTTATACTGCCTTCCCGGCATGATATTGATGACAGTGAACTTGTTATTGAAGAGATGTTCTGCCACAGTTTGCCAAGTACGCTTAACAGAATCACTCTTGGTGATCATGTAGTGCAGCCTGTCGTCTTTCTTCTCATCTGGAGAGGGAGCCCAGGAGACCGTCACTGTTCCCGAAACATTTTCGTCCAGCTCCACAGGGCCTGGAGGCTTGGGGTCATCTACAAACGGGTAGGAAAGGATTATTAGTATTTTGCTGACTACAATGACACTACAATGCCTGCACACTAAGTTTTGCTCTCTATAAACTTTCCCCTCGCATCCCTTAAGTCCAAAGTGTACATAAAACATAGTACACGTCTTTGTAAACAAGATTCTGTATATATTGTAGCCATTTTTGCTTTATTTATTTTGCACTGACTTCATTTTCTTTGCATCTCAAAGAACATAAAATATTTTTAAATTTAATTAAATTCTTAATTCTGATAAAATGACAACCAGAGCAACTTTGGAATAATCTAAAAAAGAGAATGCATATCACATTGCAAATCCATAAATCCTTTGGTACTCATTTAACTATTATTTGTTATGGATTAGTTGAGATTTTGTTTTCACTGTACCTGTAACTCTTATCTCAACACTACAGGTCTCCTGACCAACAAGGTTCTTGACAATGATTGTGTAGATCCCAGTGTCATGGCGCTCTGATGAGGGGATGATTAGCTGTGATGATGTGTCTGTGTTGCTCACAGTCACATGCTTGCCTACAGAATGACCGTCCTTGAGCCATTTAATAGTTGGTACTGGAGAGGCCTATCAACAACAGGAGATACAGGGCTAAGATGTGAGTTTATAAGAGTTTATACTTTTTTGTAGAGCAGCAGAGAAGTGTCTAATCTGCCACTATAGACAGGACATTGAATAAAATGACTTGGTCTTTTTATGCCCGTAAGTTTTTGTATGAATATTATACTGAACCTGAAAGTTGAAGTTGATTCGAGTAGAGTTCCCAGCTCTCATTACCATGAAGTTCTTCATTTTTCTGTCAGTGAATTGAGGTCTCACTGTGACAGTGTGGGATGTTAGACAAAATTAATGAGAAAAAGTGATTAAATGAAGGTAAAAATGATCAAATTCAGACTGTAGACAGTTCACACTGTCCACTGACTCACCTGGAGGAGGCATTGCAATGATGTAATTGTCCAATTCTTGAGGCTCCCCATCTCCACCCTCATTGTTGGCTATAACTCTTACCCAGTACATGGCCATAGACTTCAGACCCATAATAGTATAGGAGGTCATAATGATAGCACTGGAGTTACAGCGACTCCATTCTGGGTTTTCTGCAGGTCTGAGCTCCACAAAGTATCCTTTGGCCTCATCTTGGACCCCTTCCTCCTCCGTGGGTTTGGTCCAGCCCAGCGATAAGGTGGTGTATGTAGAGTCTGTCACCTTCAGGTCAATAACTTTACCAGGTGGCTCTGAAAGTGTAAACAATTAAGCATTTAAGTATTGAGATATGAGCAATTAAGCATTGTAATAACAATATAGCTTTTATTGGCTTTTTACTCACTCTTTGGATCTCTTGCAATCACAAATTCAGAAGGCGTACTTGGCTCTCCAGCACCAGAAATATTGATAGCTGATACACGGAACTCGTACTCAATGCCTTCAACAACATCCTTCACTGCATATGTTTTCTCTGTTGGCATGTCAAACAGTATAGTTAAGACTATAGAATAGAAAACACAATTCTTTACTTTTGTAGTTTAAGAAAGAAAGCACATTTCACTTGACAAAGTCACATCTGTATTCAAACTGTAAACAAATACATTACATTTTGAACATATTCAATAATTCTAAGCTGACCTTACCTCTGATGGGCTCGTCGGGTGGGTTGACTTGGCCCCACAGATTACTGCCATTCTTGCGTTTCTCCACATTGTATCCCAAAATGTTGGTTCCTCCGGTATTAGTGGGCGCAGACCAAGCAAGATTGATACAGTCTTTGAAAGCACTAACAATTTTTGGTGTGGAAGGAGGTCCAGGGTATGCTGAAAGAATGATAAAATAGAAAAACCTTTTTAACTGGCTCACACATAACCTTTTTTTATAACACCCACTGTGTTTGAGACACTGTCACAAAAAATTGGTGTACTTGTAAGAATGCTCACCCTTTGTCCCTGCCTGAATGTCATCGGTCTCCATCATTTCACTGATGCCTTGATCAGTTTCTGCCCTGATGTGGTAGCAGTACTTTCTGCCATGGTCCACATCAGTGTCCCTGTATTTAGGCTCTGGGCCAATCTTGCCTAATTTCTTCCAGCTGTTTCGGCCAATTTGCTGGCGTTCCAGGATGTAGTCTGTGATAGGGGAACCTCCATTGTCTTTGGGAGGCCTCCATTTGAAGTCAATGCAAGCTGCCGAACTTTCAATGATATCCACAGGGCCTAGGGGCGGTGTTGGTTTATCTGTAGTAAGACAAAAGAATAAACTGCACTCACATCATGTCTTATATAACTTATTATATGTCTTATGTCTTAGATATATATATATATATATAACTTTTGTACAAATTAAGAACGGTTCTTAGGATGCACCATACCTAATACAATGAGTTGTGAGATGGCCTCAGTTGTTCCACATTCATTTTTAATCTTAATCTTAATTTCTCCTGTGGTTTTGCGTTGGCACTTGGTTAGAAGCAGGCGGCTGTGTGAGGAAGACTTCTCGATCCTGATATGGGTGTCCTCCAACAGCTCTTCTCCTTCATTGTACCACTGGATCTTCATGGGTTCCTGGCCAACAAAGGAAAGCTTGAAGGCTGCATCTTTCCCAGTTCTGATTATAACAGGTTTTATGAACTCGGTGAGGTCATCAGGGTTAATTCTTGGAGGATCTAGTAGGAAAAAAACACATCTTTTCAAACTGCGACATTGATTACTGAGCTGAATAGAATATTGGTTTACACATTTTCACAGTGGCTGCACTTTTGTTTTGCTTTAGTTGGAGTACCTCAAATTTATGAGTTTCTGATTACAATACCTTCAACCTTTAGCACAGCTTCTGTTTTACGCCCATCAGCTTCACATCGGTACTTTCCAGCATCATCTTCTTTGCAGTTTTTTATAATTAGTTTGCGATAAGTCCCATCTTTAACAATACAGATATCATCTGTACCGGTTATCTGAAATGCACACATGTAAACACTCTTAAATCTCAGGAGGTTAAAGGTGAAAGCTTTAACCTCAACTTTTGAGTCCCTCACCTCTTTCCCATCTTTGTACCAGACTCCGTCACAGTCCTCACTACTCAGCCTGCAGACCAGTTCTGCCTCAGTACCAATGATGGCGTTTACATCTGACAGTCCGCTGGTGAAGTATACTCCTGGGTCTAAAGGAAATACAAACTTACTGTTAACAGGGAACAGGAATATATGAACAGCATAGCAGAATTTATTTACTATTGTTGTGATGCATCTTACCAATGACTGTATCAGGGACAAGTGGGCCTGTTCTCACTCTCTTTCTTTTCTCTTGAACAGGCTCCTCTTCTTCAGTATCAGCAACTTGAGCAGGAGCCTCTCCCTCCTTTGCTTGTTCCTCCTGCTTGGTTTCTGATGATGTAGGTTCAGCTGGTTCGGACACTTCTTCCTTTTCTTCATCCTCTTCCTCCTCTACAGCAGTGGTTGCGTCTGCTTTATCGGCGCCTTGTACCGCCTTCGCCTTTACCTTCTCCTTTGTCTTCACTTTTGCTTTCTCAGCTGCAGCTGCAGCTGCTGCGGCTTCTGCAGCTGCTGCAGCTGCTGCAGCTGCTGCTTCTGCCTCAGCCTTTGCCTTTGCAATCAACTCATCTCTCTCTTTCTGTATCTTAGCCTGTTGCTCCTGAGCAATCTTCAAAAGATCTTCTCCACCACCACCTGCTCTGGTTGTTTTGCGAGCTTTCTTCTTTCCGCGTGCATTTGGATCATTGTCAGCTAAAAAAAAAATACACAGTACCAGGACATTTTAAATGCTTTATGGGTCATTTTCAGTATTTGATAAACATGTGTTGAACTCTTGTGGCTAAAAAGATACAATATAAAATATATGAACACTACCTTCTACTACAAGCCAGGCACTGCAGGATTTAAGTCCAGCCACAGCCGCATAAATTCCTTTGTCCAATAGCTTGCAGTCCTTTACCACCAATGTGTGAATCAGCATATCCTGTGACACAGTGATGTCAAATTTGTCCCCTTGCTCCAGCGCGACATTCTTTCCCATCCAAGTTAACTTTTTCTGGGGATGTGAGATTACACACTCAAAGACAGCATCCTCTCTTTCCTCTGCTTTCACGTCTTGAATCTTGACCAGGAAGTCTACAGTGGGCACTAGAAGCAGGACAAAATTATAGCAACACATGGTATCTCGTATTTCCTGTCACAGGACAACTTATGTAGCAATCGTAGCTCTTTTCGACTGTTGTATGGCATTGTGTACATGTTACAGTAAAGTGTGTAGATACTTAATTTGGTGCATCATCTTACATTTGAAGTCAGTCGAGAAGATCTTAACTCCATCAACCTCCACTTGGTATAATCCTGCATCATCAGCGTCAACACCATTGATGCTAAACACAAACTTCTTTCCCACCTGCCTAAGTCCGTGTTTTGCCTCTGTGTCAGGATCAAAAGGAATCATAACTCCATCCTGTTTAAACATAAGCAGTCATAAATGAGCAATATGTCACGTGTATGTGAATGTGTCCATGTAATATGACGTTCAGTGCTGTAGATTAATTTATTCACCATTTGGGGAAAAAAGTTCATATTTAAAATGAAATTTCTCACCTTGAATAAGAAGATTTTGCTGGTAGGGTCTTTAAGTGACATTTCAAGTTCAAACTCTGCACCACCATCGTCTTTCATTTCAATGGGCTTTAGGTTGCATAGTCTTTCAACAACCTATAGTAATTGGAATAAGTGGGAAAAAAAAACTTTGACACTGAAAATGTTAGAATTTTAGATTTCTTGGATTACAGCATTCATTCATATTATTATAGATGGTAGGCTGTGTAGGTGCTTTACATTTACATTTCAATGAAGCTGAAACATACCCTTTCTTGCTCTTGCTCCCTTTCCATCTTCTTCTCATTGAGTTTCTTCAGTATCCCACGAAAATCAGTGATACCATACTGAGCACAGATGGTCTCGTAATCTTTCTTGTCTGCACTCAACAACAGTTCCCAAAACGTGTCATCGATTTCTCTTTTTTTGTCTTCTTTTGCTTCAGTGTCAATCCTACAAAAAGAAAAAGATATTATTAAACACTTTAAGGTAATAATCATCTATGGCTAGGAAAAAACACAAAACAAAACAACAAGAAAGAAAAACAACACTGTCATCTGCTTTTGCCCATTCGTACATTTACTACTTACTTATTTTTTAAGGCCTTTTTGAAGTCCTCAGGTGTCTCTCGGACAGCTACAACAAAACCAGCAGCATGGTTACAACTTTCATTCAATGAATGACATTATTATAGATTAAATGTAGGCTGTGTACCTGTTCTTGATTCTTGCATGGCTCTGCTCTTTTTATAGCCAACTACAATGGAAGAAATTAGAGTGAAGTGAGACAAATGTAATTTATCTTAATAATTAGTTTTCATGTAATAATGTATAATGAAATAAAAGTAAGTAACTGACCCTCAATAACATTAAGCGCAGCAGTTACAACTGCTTTTCCATATTCATTTCTGGCAAAACACTTGTAGGTGTCAGCTTGATCCACTGATACATCAGGCATCTATCAATCAATACATGATTATCAATATTTTTGCAAAACTGGGATAGTGCAAGACGGCCTACTGATCGTTCATTGATTTATTGATCCTTCTCATTTATATTTGAAGTTATTTGAATAAGTATTCCTTATGACACATGGTCAGTGATCTCACATGTAGTTGGTGTTCACCGGAACTTGTATCGTAGATGATTTTGCACCTTTCTTCATCAATTTCCCCATTATTTCTCACCCAGGTCACAGTTGGTGTTGGTTTGCCAGTAACTACTGCTTTGAAGATAGCGACTTTTCCTACAGATGGACACAAGAATGTACCGTTATGTTATTATCTTTAATAAAAAAAAGAAATTAGGTTGTGAATGTGATTAGAGGTGGTATTTCACCTTACCTTCTTGAATAGTTATAGCGATGGGTTTCCGAGTGAAATCTGGTGTGGTCATGTCTTTGGGTAGTTCTTCCACATACTGGGTAATCATAACTCCAGGTACCCTGGACCTCTTTTTAATTTTCACTGTCATTAAATGAGATAATTTGCATTATTTACAAATTTATGAAGAACTTGTTAAGATTTGACAGCTTTGATATAATTTAAGTTCATATTATGTGTCAGAAAAGGCTATATGTATGCATTCACTTTTGATCACGTATTTTATTGTTTGGCAGTAATTTACAGTTGAAGGCGGGCATTCAAACTCTAGTTACTTACCCTGCCCTGGAGCAGTTGGTTCCTCATCCTTAGCTTTGCGTATTTTAAACATCTTGACTGAGACAAGAGTTTCTCTGTTAATGCAAAAATATTTACTTTAAAAACACTTAATACTTAATCAGGTGACACTGTGTAGTTCGCTTTTATACCATTTTAATTTGTCTTCTCTTTGAAGATTGCTTGAATTGTATAATAGGGTTGTTTTTTCACATGTCAATGCCCAACATGTGCTAGAATTTCAATGTAGTTTGGAGCTGTTAGCATGGCTTGACCACTGTTAATAACCATGAGAATCCGTATCTGTCTGACATGCAGTTAATCTCTTCCAGATGGCCTGAATGTGCAATGGATATCTTATCATTGTTTTAACTTGTGGCTTAAGGCAGTATGCCCACTTTTACAACATGATGCTGATCCATTTTTAAGTAAAGCCTATCCTTGGAGAGACAGTACAGATTTAATGGGACACAATTTATTTCTCCCTTCAATTACAAAAAGTGGGCTAAACAATATTACGGCCTATGTTGCATTGTGGGACGTCAGTGTTAAACAATGAGTAAGATTGATATTTCATGCAAATTGTGTTAGGATCCTTGAGTTAGTAACTCTATCTATGCTATAAATGAAAGAATTCCTGTGATCGCAAAATACATCTCCTTTATAGATTCCTGCAAGTGACCGGCCTAATTTTGCAGGCAATAGGTCACACACCTCATAAAACCATCTATCATGACCCAGGAAGTGGCATAAGTGGCTGACTGCAAATGTAACATTAGTCATAACCATATTTGTATTTAGGTTTTGCTTTCTTTCTAGAAATAGCTGAAAAGATAAAAGATAAAATAGAAAAGGTACCACCACAGGCAAAGTTAAAATTTGGGTGGTTAAAAGTAACCTCTTTTCCCTTTTTTCTATAGTTGTGTCATTAAATCAAAGTTGTTCTGAAACTATAACATGGTCATTTTGATGATCAAGTATCACCTTAATCACTTTAATCAATTCATAATTAACTTGTGTGTGTAATGAATCAGGTTCCATGTTCCAGACTCCATAGCTATTGCTTTAGAAGCAAGCTTCAGTCACCACTTGTCAAAGCAGTATAATACAAATTGAAATAATCTTCGAAGCATTTCAGCAAATATGGGAAAGTGATATATAACCTCAAAAGATATACGTCATCATCATCATCATATTTTTAAGACAAAAGGTTTCGTTCAGAAAAGCATATATTTATACTTGTAAAAGTGATTTCTTTAAATTAAGATTGAATTTGAGAGTAGTATAAACTAATGTTAGCGTCTTACCATGCTTCAGTTGATCTTACATCATTTTTGTGATCTAATTAGTCTAATGACAAGAGCCTTTTGTTCTTGGATTAAATTTGATAGCCACTTAAACTATTAATATTTAATTTAATTAAAATAAATTGTACTGAGTTCTGTCAGTTGATAAAGTGTCTGCATATTTAGCAGTTTTGCACACTTGTGCTGCTGTGAAGCTATATTTGTCTGAGAGAGAAAATAGCTGTGCCAAGGGTGTTATGAGTGAGCTGATTTATGAATAACTTGTCAGGTCTATGTCCTAAATCTCAGAGCTGCATTTAGTAGCAAGGCATATACTTTTACTTTGTCATCTTTTGTGATAGAATACTAAATAAAATATCACATGAAAGCTTGTCAACTTACTGTCACCCTTAGTTCTAGGCAGGACAAAAGTGTTGGAGTGATTTTAGTGTGAATACATGAATAAGTTTATATGTAAAGTGTTTCTTTAGTTTTGGTAGTATCGGTTACCATTAATCTCTTGTGCAATCATTAGTCTGATCTTGATCTTTCTTCAGCATTTTCGTATTTGTATTTTTCTCATCAAGCTTAGACAATTCTGCTTGCCTAAAACCATGTATCATAAACAACATTATTAAAGCTCATCATATTGGCTCTTTATCATATTAAACGTATATACTGGAATCATATAAACTGCTGTCAGCATTCTTTAAGTTTTTTGACAGGTTAACTAGTGGGATCTCATTACCATTTATATCTAAGGTTAATATAGAGTATCATATAAGCAAGTGTCAGATTAGCACATAGAACAAATATATATTTACATAAAATGGCTAATAAAGCAGATTTTGATGAAATATCAAACCATATTAGGAATTTGTACTTGGTAAATGTACTTACTTTTTTTTTTTTTTTCAAGAAAATTGCTGTTCTCTGCTGTGTGTTGCCAGCCAGGTTCCAGCTGATTCTTGAGTGTAGGCTCTTCGTTTTGAGAGGCAATAAAGCCTTTCAGAGACACTCGGAGCAACCTAAGCCACTGCTTTTTCACTGTGGCTCTTGGGGATAGGTTTACTGACATGCACTTTGGCCCTGAAGTGCTATAGGTTCTTGAAAAGGGGCACCAGAGGAGATGCAGCAGTGAAGCTTTCTAATCCCTCCCTCAAAACTGGAATTTCAACTTTAGTACTGCAGCAGGGTGCTTTTGGCTGCTCTTATGAAAAAGTCTCATGAGAAGTGACATAGAAGTGAAGTGGTTTGAGCTGCTTCTCCATTAGCTCAGTTGTACATTTAGGCTGACTGATCTTCATCCCAACATTTAACAAGAGGTAAGTGTCAATTAAATTCAGATATTTTGAGCTCCTTGTATTAGTTTGTTTAAGAAATGTTTATAAAACATGTTTTGAAATGTCAGAATTAATGAACCATAATGTTTTGCTGAAAGCCTATCCCAAAAATCAGACAATTTGCATGGATGTACTTATTTACTCTGACACTCCTCTGGACATATCACACGAGAAGCAAACAAAACAAGCTAAACCTCATTCTAATACTAATGAGCCACAATTATTTTTTGCCGTCTCATTAGACTGAAACAGAACAGAAATAAGTTACATAGTAGGATTTATTTTAGCATTGTAATTAGCATTTATCTTATACATTTCTGAAACTGAGAAGTGTCATCCCGCACTGTTCAGTCATGTATTAGCCCTGGGTGTAACTGTTCATTCTCTCTTCTTCAGTGACTCTAAACTTGGGCTAATGTCTGACACCACAAAAATGCTCAGAGAGGTAATACAAGAAGACTGGGCATAAATTATTCACATAAACTTTCATGTAGGTGAACAAGTGATATGAATTTTGATACTTGCTTGCTATTTCAAGGCTTTACCCACAGCCACAATGCACTGTATGTCCAAGTCTATCACCATACGTGTATATACATGGTGAAGTATTTTTTGTGAATCTTTATAAACATAAATGCATTTTCTGTTAAGTGTTAACAGGTTTTTCAAAGTGATATGCAGGTCATATTAAAATTTCCACATCACAATAGCAGTATGAAATATTTATTTACACCAAACCCACACATATTTTCACATGTATAACACAGTACAACAGCAGGAATCATATACAATTTTCATGCCTGTTTTGTCATCTCAGTTTTAATTGAGGGGAGATTGTAAATCCACAATTACGGAAAAATAACAATTGCATCCAACCAGAAACCTGCATCTAAAAAATTCATTGAAAGACACAAGCAGACAAGCAAGTCCCATAAGCGTTAGACTCACACCTTAAAATAGCACTTTTAAAATCAATAAATCACTGCTATAGTGTCCTGTACTGTAAATATTTTTGCTGTTTAATATGCATATTATTACAGTTAAAATATGCAAGATTGCACATTAGTATTTCAAGCTTCCATTTTATTGAGATTGCACAATTGAAATCAAAACAAAACATGTTTGTGGCTTTTATTTCAGCCACATTTGTATGCCTAAGACCTTATTGTGAGTTTAACTTTGAATAAATGCCAACCTTTGTTGGCATTTATTCATCAAATAGTTGATGTACAACTACAACCTAAAAGGAAGGTATCACCGGCAATATTAAATAATATTACATTCTACATTTGACAGGGTTTGCTAAACTCTAAAGATGCAGTATGTGAATTGCCAAAAACTTGGTTTCTGTTAGGGTTTTAGAGCAATTCTACCATCTTCAGTGTGTTCATTTATTCTGTAAAAAAAAAAGACAGGCAATTATTAGTTTCAGATTTCAAAGATCATCACTTTATAACATGCATATCAGTACAGAACATGGTGATAGCATTTTTAAAATACAGGTACACTCTGGTAAAGATTTACCTCTGACAGTCAGTTTAGTGGAGCACTCGGCCCTCCCCTTAGAGTTTTCTGCAACAACCTTGTACTCGCCGGTGTCTTTAGGTCCAACCCTCAATATGAGCAGAGAACAGACTCCACAGGTGTTGGAGATGTAGTAGTTAGTGTTGGTATTTAAACTGATATTGTTGCGGAGCCATGTCACATGAGGTGTTGGATCCCCTTTTATAGCACAGCTCATGTAGCATTCATACCCTTGAGGAGCAGCATGCATTTTCAATGGGACAATGAACCTGGGAGGACACTCTAGATTACAGACCTTTGATTCTGGCATGTTCACAGTGAACTTTGCTGAAAGAAAGCAGATAAGCATTACATCAAATTAGAATTATAATCATCTAATTGGAGAATATGTTTCAACATTGGCCTGGTGGTGCTACAGGTACAATGTGATTGGAAATTTACAGGTACAGTACATTCTGGCATTCTATTTATATACTAGAGTTTTTCATGATGATACAGCAGAGCAACATAGAAATAATTTTCACTTCCTGTGTCTGAGAAAATGTGACAGCCAAATGGTTTGGAGTATCAAAATTCTATGGATAGCCATAAAAAAATTTAAAAAGTTGTTTTTGTGGACTTCCATATAAACTTTGCATTGCACAAAAATAAAGTCATAAAAGCATACAGAAACTATTTCTATACATTGGCACAGTACATGTATGGCCCATCAGTCTTTTGCAATTAAAAACAGTATATTGGCTGGTGTAATCTTTGAACATTGTTATGAAAGATGCATAATGAAAGAAAGACAATTCAGCTTTGCTTGTAGCCTTAATGCTTTGTAGCGGCAATATGTGGTTAAAATGTAGGAACTATATTTTCTTAAGACTGTGTCTTGAAGTCCCTAAACATTTACATACCTTTTTTGGTGGAAATCAGCCACTTTGGTGATTCAGAGGGTTTGGAGAAGCCCATGTCATTCTTTGCATAGACTCTGAACTGGTATTCTCGGCCTGGCATTATGTTGCAGGCTGTGAATCTATTGTTGAAGATGCGATCTGCAACGGTGTGCCATGTTCTTTTACATGAATCACGCTTAGTCACCATGTAGTGCAGCCTGTCGTCACGTTTCTCATCTGGAGATGGGGTCCATGAAATGGTCACTGTGCCAGGCACGTTTTCATCAATCTCCACAGGACCTGGTGGCTTAGGTTCATCTGGAGTTCAAACACAAAAGGTTTTTTTGTTGTTTTTTTTTTTTTTTTACAGCATATGGAATAGGAGGAAATAATTTATAAAGGATGACGGTACAATATTTTATCAAACTCACCTGTGACTCTAATTTCAATGCTGAATGTTTCTTGGGCGACAATGTTCTTGACAATGATAGTATAGATTCCAGTGTCAGAGCGCTCAGCGGAAGGAATCAGAAGCTGGGATGTGCCCTCTGCATTGCTGATGGTCACCTTTTTAGACACTGGCACTCCATCTTTCAGCCAGATGACCTCAGGCCAAGGAGAAGCCTACAAAGAATATGAAAATATAATTTTGTTAGAAGACGAAATGAGATCACTATATATGAATTGTCATCGATATAAGTCATCATAATTACTTTCTAAATTACCTCAAAGTTAATGGTGAATCGTGCAGAATTTCCTGCTCTCACCACCATGAAACTCGTCATTTTGGCATCCGTGAATCGTGGTCTCACTAGGTTAACAGCAGGGTGAAAATGCTTTTTTTAAAGGATAGAGGGCAAACCAGACATTACTGCTGATTAAGATCAATTGTGTCCAGAAACCCAGTTCATCATTGCATTTATCTAGATTGTTAAACCAGACTTTGAAGATCCAGAGGTAACTCTGGGTTTGATTCGTGGAGTATCTATTAATCTCTTTAAATTAAGTCAGGTCAGATTTTCACAATAAGCCCTGCTTTTCTTTGCCTTTACTGGGTCTTTAACTATTAAATATTGTTACAGTTGAGTAGCTGTAATCACAATATTAAATAAAACTGTTTGACGTAAGTAACTTTGAAGTTAATTTTCTTACCAGGAGGGGGCATAGCGAGGATGTAATTATCCAGGTCCTGTGGCTCTCCCTCTCCTCCATCATTAGTAGCAATGACTCTCACCCAGTACATGGCCATTGACTTCAAGCCTTTCACTGTATAGGAAGTCATGATTATTGCATTTGAATTGCAACGATCCCATTCTGTGTTTTCTGCAGGTCTGATCTCCACAAAATATCCTTTGGCTTCATCCTCAACCCCCTTAATGTCCTTGGGTTTGGTCCAAGACAGGGACAGATTTGTGTAGGTGGAATCTGTCACTTTCAAGTCTATGACTTTACCAGGAGGCTCTGTAACACATGATTCATATTTAGTACTGCAATTTGTAGGTTGTATGAAGTATTGATAAAATAATTGCCATGATAACATTTCTAAATGTCCACCTACTTTTAGGGTCCCTGGCAAACACAAACTCAGATGGTGTACTGAATTCCCCCGCTCCAGAGTTATTGATTGCTGACACACGGAATTCATACTCTATACCCTCAACCACATCTTTAACTCCAAATCCCTTAGCTGTAAGAAGAAAGAACAATATGCAATATAAGAATTACAGCATTTATTAGACCTTCACATTTGTGTTGTAACATGCTGTCAAAATGTGATCAAACAAAAATAATGTATGAATAATAGAGTGACCTTTGATCATCTCATCAGGTGGGTTGACTGGGCCCCACAGGTTGCTGCCCTTCTTGCGTTTCTCAAGGTTGTATCCCAGAATACTGGTTCCTCCAGTGTTGGCTGGAGGAGACCAAGAGAGGTTGATGCAGTCCTTGAAGGCACTGACAACCTTTGGTGCTGATGGAGGTCCAGGGTATGCTGTATACACAAAAGATTGGAATCTATTAATCAGTTCTTAGTCTGAAAGGTAGATTATTTTGTGTACTGTGGGAGAAGTAATCATGAAGAATGTTCTGAAGAATCAAGGCCCAGTCACACCAGAAAGCGGCACAGCGAAATTAATCTGCCCGATTTCATTAATTAGATGACGGTAGAGGCTTGGTAATCTTGGGACTACTCACAGGGCTAGTTGAAATACTGTAGCTGGTGAGCTAACGGCTAACATGCTAGCAAACTGGGAACATGCTAGAGCTATGAAGTCACAATAGCTCTCCGAGCTTCTTTTTATCTTCTCTGTACTGTGGCGTTAACTTCCCCCATGGATCTTGTTCTCAGGATTGCATCATCATCATTTTATTCAATGAACAGTTATTGAAGAGGGGGAAAAAAGCTTGCAGGACAATAAGTTCACACAGTTTATTCAAGAGACATATTTGTACCATTGACTCATGTCTCATAACTGTCTGACAATCTATTATGGAGCAGTGTATTCGCAGGCAGAGGAAGTTAAATAAAACTGGATGGTGCAACACAACTGAAAAGCTACAATGGCCTTCGCCATTTTGGATTCTCTGTTTCTCCATTCTTTTCAAAGGTCAACACTATCAAGTCAACAGTGCAAATTGTTCAACAAATTTAAACTCAATGCGAGAGATCTGTGCGTATTTTCTTCACTCCCATGAGTGAACCAATTGCAGCGATTCCACAGTAATTTATTTTGCTGTTTTAAATGCTGGTGCAACCGGCCTTTACTAAAAAGTGGTATTTCTAAGATAACACAGTTTCATAATATTGGTCTGAGTATACCTTTTGTACCGGCTTGAATGTCCTCTGTTTCCATCAGCTCACTGATGCCCATTTCAGTCTCCACTCTGATGCGATAGCAGTACCTCCTGCCGTGGTCTACATCAGTGTCTCTGTATTTGGCCTCTGGACCAATTGGCCCCACCTTCTTCCAGGTGTTACGGCCAACTTGTTGTCGTTCAAGGATATAGTTGCCTATCTTGCAGCCACCGCTGTCTTTTGGGGGCTTCCACTTGAATTCAATTGAGGAGGAGGAGGCTTCACAAATCTCCAGAGGTCCCATTGGAGGGGTGGGTTTATCTGTCAAAAACGTATCAAAAGTAGCATATAGAATATTATTCTGTGCTGAACAGGTTACCTAATGTGTGACAAAGTAATTAAGTTAGACAGTTAATTTGTAGGCTACTTACTGTATAAGTAAATACAAAATACTGTGTATGAAATGTTTGTATACATACCCAGTACAATAAGCTGGCTCAAGGCCTCAACAGTGCCAAACTCATTTTTGAGTTTTATCTTGACTTCACCACTGTCCTTGCGCTGCAGCTTGGTTAGAAGCAGACGGCTGCAACCATCTGAGTGCTCGATCTTGGTATTTGCTTCATCCGAAAGCTCTTCACCCTCAAGGTACCACTGAATTTTTATAGGTTCCCGTCCAATATAAGGTAATTTGAAGGTAGCTTTGTGTCCTTTTTTTACGGTTACAGGAGTTTTAAATACTTCCAGTTCCTCAGTATCAAATCTGGGTGGATCTACAATGATTGGTAACACAATACAGACAGATATTTTAAGCAGTGTCATGCTATCTAGTTATGTACTTTAGATCAACTTTACTTTTAAAAATCAATTTTCATCATGACCGTGACCTGCAGGCACTCTCCAATGAATGATGCAACCCCTTTATGCAAGTCATTTCTGTAAGGAAAATGTTTTTACCTTCAACAACAATCAAGGCCTCTGTCTTCCTTCCCTCTGCTTCAAATTTATATTTTCCAGCAAATTCCTCTGTGACTTTGTGAATTTTCAGCTTGTGGAAACTTCCTTCTTGTGAAATGGTTATACCCTCAGATGATTTAATCTGGAAAAACAAACATCTTACTGTAACACAACAAATAATAAATTAAGTCTAAAGTTCTAATGAATACATGATAATCACTAATTCCTTTTTGGCTATGTTACTGCAATAACATCAAAGCCTGTATGCTACATAATGACCAGTTAGACCCTGGACTTACCTCATCTCCATCTTTGTACCAGATTCCTTTACAGTCTTCACTGCTCAGTTTACACTCCAGCACTGCTGCTTCTCCAATAATGGCTTTGCAGTCAGAAAGCCCAGCATGAAAGTGAACTACTGGGTCTGAGGATTTATCAACCAGTAAGTTAAGTCAGTGCACACAGCCAACAGGTGACATCTGCATCTGCAAGTTTTTGTAATTGTGGTTCTACAATTACAATGAATTCATACATCCATGTATGGATGTGTACATACTTACCTCACTTTTTAAACAAACATCACAAATGTTCTTTCTGCATTTCTGTTGGTATCATGTATTTGATATGACATTTAATGCAATACATGTTGAAATGCAGATTTAATGTCAGAAAATATCATATTTTAAGAGGCTATATAATCTTCATTTGTAAGGGATCTAAAAAGCACGCATTTTGTATTTATTTGAAACTTGATGAAGATGTCTTCTTGATTGTCTTGTTTGGGAGTGGCCTTCTTCAACTTGAAAGTTTGCAGTTAAAATCTCAGCACAGCTCATAAGAATGTCATCACTGAGGCTTTCATTTGCCTCCGTTCACTTAGTTACTCTTGAAAGACATACACGCTCTTAAAATATAAAATGTCCCACTCAAGACTGACAGTTCTTTGGTCAGTGGAAGAGTGGAATTAGCATTTTGTCTGTTTGATCTGAATTCAGTCTTCAATGTGCAGAAGTTGATTTAGAGCAAGGTCATCCTCCAAGGTCAGTTTGGATTATCTTCCATCTTCAAATTATGTACAGTAAGAGTGTGTGTCTACACACAAGTGTTGAAGTTGTTTTTTATCAAGAACAAGATCAGTTGTGTTTTTGTTCATATAAATAATTAACCTCAATGCACCGACTCATCCTGAATTTACATTTAAAAAGGCAAGCATGATTGTTAACACAGAGCACAGGTGCATTTAAACATTACTTAAACACACACACACACACTCACACAGTCTGCAAACACAATACATGAGAGACGGAGGTCGACACATAAATGTTAAACAATAAATTGCCTGCTGATATCCAACCTATGGGTCATAGAAATAGAATTGTTTAACCAATGCTGTTCTATTGTCTGCAAAACATAAGACAAAAGTATGTTTTGATTAATTTCACTGTTACCGCAACTGAAGAAATAATTATATTGTGTACCATCGACAAAAACCATTAGTGCATCAAATCTGATTAGCATTTCTTGAAGGCACTCTCAAGGTTAAATCCACTCTTGCTGAACTCTCTGATCATTCTAAAAGGCCATTTAACCAATTAGAGATCAAATGTAGCATTCTGCTCAGTGGTCACACACTTTTTATGTTAACCCTCAAATCACTGGAAAAGTCATCTGCTCATCAAATGGCTTTGTTCAGTGACAGTGCTTCCCATGCAGCAGTTAATGCAGTGCCAGTAATCTTACCACTAACTCTCTCCACGATCAATGGGCCTTGCCGTGCACGGCCTGAACGCTTGCCAGCTGCTGCTGGCTCACCGCTGTCCACACCCTCACCATTTTCAGCAGATTCATCACTCTCTGCTGTTGGCCCGGTGCCGTTATCACCACTGGCACCACTCAGTTCTGTGTTTTTTGCTTTTCAATTTTAGAGGATATCATCGTAATTACCATCAATCCAGTGTCTCATTTGCTGTTGGATATGCCTTACAAATAACATTAATGAAAACAGTAACAATAACAATTAAAATGTCAACATGGAGCATGAAAACAAGATCAGCAGCAACAACAACAGAAATAACAAACATTAACTTTAATGCAGGAGAAGAGGGTGGTGGAAAAGGTGATATCCGACTCACTATTAGAGTAAGATGGGCTCCATAATGGTGTTATAGTGTAGTGACTTGATTGGTCTAGGGCCTTGTGCATTGCTTTTCGTTTTGCAGTTAAGTATCACTTGCTACATGGATACATATTGTAAGTATTTTACCTCAAGGAGTATTACCAGTGACAAAAGTGCTGCTACTTTAGTGCTGCTAGTTTTAGTAGTATTCAACAATATAGATGGGAGTCCATGATTTGATTAATTGTGAAACAGTTGTTTAGTATTTCTGTTACTCAAAAATACCAAACCTCAAAATCTGTCATGAACAGGCAGCTTTTATGTTCTCAACTTGATTACATCTGTTAAGTCACCTTTTCCATTTTTCTACCCTCTAACATAACAAACTTGTACATGAATTAACCAAGGTATTTATAACAACAGAAAGACAAACATGTCTACAAACATTAAAGCACATATATTACGCACAAAACACAAATATAGAACATGTCTATATTTATTTAAGTAAAGGATTAGATCGAGGACTCTAAACCCATGCTACAATCGATTCGTACACATCCTGGATAAAGCAAGTTCTTTCACTGAGGCTTGACAAGACCTTTCTGAAATACCATTAGAAATTCACCCAGGGCTCATGAAGCTTTTAGCTAATTGTATGATTGACAAAGCTGAACAGTGTAGAGCTTTCTAAAGTGTCAGTGTCAGTGGTTTAATTTGGCCAGTGTTAAATACATTTATACATCTGCATCTCAATTAGGAAGTGTTTAGAATTTCCTACAGTTGTGATGTCAAAGTCATTTTCATTCCAAAATGACTTTAATAGTCAGTAAATTGCCTACAGCATGCAACCTTTGACATATCTTACCAACAACAGCTTCTTCAACCTCCACATTTTTCTTTATGGGACGTTTTCCTTTTGTCCCAGATTTTTCACCTTGTTGATTTGTGGTTTCCTCATCATTATTATTTCCTATTAGTGATAATAAATAGCAACTTTATAAAGAATGCCACGCATATCTAAATGTAATAATTAACTATCATTATACGAATGTTGACCTAATGATGAAAATGTTTTGAACATTTTTGTTTCAAAATTCTTTATAAAAGTGTTGTTCTTCTATTGATTTAAAGATATTTTAAAAGATATTGATTAAAGGTTAATCTAATTTTATAATGAATCTGAAGGTTCATGTAAAAGACAAACAGTAACATAATAAACATCAAAAGAATTGTAAAATGTAGACAAAAGAAATTAAGAAGACACTATCAAAACAGAAAAACAAGATGTTTTATATTGTGTTGCATTCTGATAAGCATTTAAGAATACTGGCAGAATAACGGACACATTTTCTTGTCATTAAGTCTCTCAACATACATTGCAGTATGAATTAATTTCTTACCTATTACTGTATCTGGAACAAGTGACCCATCTCTCACACGTTTCCTGCGTTTCCCTCCTTCACCACCTCCTTCTCCACCTCCTTCTCTGCCTCCTTCTCCGCCTCCTTCTCCACCTCCTTCTCCACCCTCTCCTCCTTTTCCATCTCCTTCTCCCTCTCCCTCAATTTCTTCATCAGAATCTTCAAATGAATCATATTCCTCAAAATCTTCTCCCAAACCTTCACCTTCTTCACCTCCAGCTCCACCCCCAGCTCCACCTTTAGCTCCAGCTCCACTTCCATCTTCTTTTTCACCTGCACCACCACCAGCACCTGCTCCGATGCCTTTACCAGCACCTGCACCTTTGCCACCATCAGTTCCGTCACCCCCTGCACCACTGGCACCCCCTGCACCACTGGCACCCCCTGCACCAATGGCACCACCGGCAGCACCTCCAGCACCATCCACAGCAGAGCCCGCACCACCAGCGGCACCAGCTTCTTTTTTCTTAGTTTTTCTTGCAGCTCCTTCCTTGCTAGCTGCTGCCTTCTTTGACCTTGCAGCAGCCTTAGCTTCAGCCTTAGCCGCAGCTTTGGCTTCAGCCGCTGCCTTTTTACCTGCTTCAGCCTCTGCTCGGGCAGCTGCTTCTGCAGCTTCTTTCTCTGCTTGAGCCTTCTTGGCAATTTCCATTTTTTCTTCCATTTCTTTCTGATATCTTTCCTGCTGTTCCTTAGCTATTTTCATCAGATCTCCGTCATTACCGCCTCCAGCCATAGTAGTTTTGCGAGCTGCCTTCTTGCCCTTGTTGGCAGGATCTCTGTCAGCTATAAAAGATAATATTTCAAATGTATTTATACATTTTAGCTGCAAGATGTTCCATATTTATGCATGCTACTGGAATTCGTACTGTGTGTTGAGAATCCCTGAACATGAAAAAGTAGAAATAGAATAGCTTAATTTTCTCACCTTCAACTACAAGCCAGGCATTGCAGGATTTGATTCCTGCCACCACAGCATAGATACCAGCATCCAAAGGCATACAGTCCCGCACAATCAACTTGTGGATAAGCTTATCTTCAGATACAATGATTTCATGTTTCTCACTGTTTGACAGCAGTGCGCTTTTTCCATACCATTTGACCTCATTCATAGGTGCAGTAAGGACACATTGAAAGAGGGCGTCCTCTCTTTCTTCTGCCTTAACCTCCTGAATTTTGACAGCAAAGTCAACTTCAGGTACTGCAGGATTACAGAAAGTCACAAAAAAAAGAAGCAGAGAGAGACTTTTTAATTTCATCAATCTATTCCATCCATTTTCTAAACTACTTATTCTGTACAGGGTCACCGGTGGCTGGCCTGACTCATCGTGTGCATTTAATTACAGTTATAACTAACCTCAGTTTCAAAAGAAAAAAATTATTTAAGGTGAGCAACAATATATCAGTAATCCTTAGAAAGCAACTGAATTTACTTAAACCTAATCTAATCTTAATCACTTGATTGAGGGCATACCTTTAAATTCTGTGGAGAAAACATTGACACCCTCAACATCCACTGAGTAGAGTCCAGCATCTTCTGAACCTAGTTTTTTAATTGTAAATACATATTTCTTGCCAACTTGTTTCAAACTATGCCTCAAGTTGTCGCCTTCTTCTTTGCTGAAAGGAACCATGACGCCATTCTGCAGGATTTAGGGACATGTTACATGTTATTTTGATAACAGATAATAAAATGCAGCAAGATTGGAGTAAGTAGTTAATGCCTCACCTTGTACAGGAAAATCTTGCTGCTAGGATCCTTGAGGTCCATGTCCAACTCAATTGTTGCACAGTCGTCATCATTGACCTCAATATGTTTCAGTGTACTGATTTGTGAAACAAACTACAGCAGAAATAGAGATAAAAATAACAAAAAATTCAAAAAAATATTTAATGAGTCTGCTTATACAATATAAGATGGACACCAAAAACTAACAAATAGGCTACTAAAACAACAAGAAGTGACATGAAGTGATATTAAATCAGTTTTGTTGGACATGCTTATGATAGAATTAATGAAGAATCAAAAGGCCACATACCTCCGCAATCTCTTCCTCTCTCTCTCTCTTCATTTCATTGAGTTTCTTCAGCATGCCACGGAAGTCTGTGATACCATATTCAGCACAGATGCGCTCATAGTCTTTCTTTTCTGCACTAAGGAGAATTTCCCAGACCTTCTCCTCTGGCTCCATTGGCTTTTCTTCACGTGTTCCATCAGCACTACTGTAGAGTGAGAAATTTCATTACCCCCACATACCAACATGTTTTCACTGAAACAATCATACTGTCATAAAAAAGCACCGTCATAAAAAAATACTAAACAGTTTATTTTAACAGACAAACAACTAAGTTTCAATATTTCACTCACCGTTTTTTAAGTTTTTTTCTGAAGTCTACTGCATCTGGGGAAACATAAGGAAAAACATCAGTCCATCACTGTGTATATGTCATGCTTTGTCTTTTACAATAGTAAAAAAAAAAGAGAGAGAAAGTTCCATTTAACTTTATTGATAGTGTACATACAATATTTTGATTAAAGCTCCATAAGTATTGTTTTCTTTTTAATAAAGTAAAACTGTGTTTTCAGCTTAATGGCTGATAGAGGAAAGTGTCCAATGCTGTCTAATTGGCACCCCACACTGTATTCCTGTTAGCCCAAATTAAATTCTGCTCCTTACACATTATCTGACTGATCAAGCATTATGTTAAGCTGTCTCCTTAACAATGCTCAGGCCAGAGAAACCTGGGATAGTTGACCTGATCTCTCTAATCTCTAAAGTCCCTTTGATATTTTTGGGCAAAAGGAAACTATAATAAAAATGAAGGCGAATGATCACAAACCATCCAGGTTGGTGAACCTGAGCACTTTGTGTTGGCTTTATACAGCCTAACATGATTGCAGTTGCATTTTTCAGTCAATTTCTAAGAGAGCCATTAATGTGTCAAGTGTCAGCACACAGTGGCACTGCGCAGATGTGACAGATGCACCATGACGGGCAGATTTTTCCCAATAATTCCAATTAATGAATAAAATGTCATGTTGATATGAAAATATATGTGCTAGGTTGTAGCACAGAAAAAGTGAGTTGCTACATCATTCCAAGTATTGATAGCTTAGATGAAAACCATCAACCTCTATTCATCTTTGTACACAGCTGGTTGCCCAATTCCCTAAAAGTGTCTTTTGTAAATTGCACTGTCAGTTTGTCTGCTATTGAGTGCTATTTGTGTCTGACAGGGGCAAGGACAGTGTTTTTAGCTCTCTTTTAGTGATAACTTTGGCTTTAAAACTGTGAGCCTTGACCTGACAGCCAACAAAAACAAACTGCCTTGCTAAAAAAAATTAAATTAAATTATACATCTCTTCAGATAAAACTTTTAGTTTCAAAAGGTACTTGAAATCTCACCTTCTCCTCCTTGTTTCTTTTGAAGTTCCTTGCTCTTAGAGAATCCGACTGTAAAGTAACACTTTAATTTTCAATACCAGTCACAATTCAATACAAATATGCTAACTTATCAAGAGGATATATAATGCAATGAGAGATTCAAAGAATAATAAGTATCCTACCCTGGATAACATTCAAGACAACAGTGCAAACAGCCCTTCCATATTCATTTGTTGCAAAACACTTGTAGGTGTCAGCATCCTCTGGAGCGACCTTAGGAAACTAATGAAATGCAAACAAAGAGTTAATGGCATTTTTATTTTCATTGAAAGCAGTTTGAGTCTTAAGGCATGGACATTTCCAGTATAAGAATAATCACTCCGTCTCCCATTCACTTCTATTGAAGCTTGAATGATGGACAAATTCAAGCGTGCGTTTCCTGTTTCGCTGTGATCTCCAGGATTTGCAGGTCAGAGTTCACCTTTGTTCAACTTTGACCGAACGGATGTGCTCATCCAATAGAGACACTGTTTGGAAATTGAGAAGTCATTATTCTAGCTTATATTTTCACTACACTTCGTACATTGCCACACTATCAGACAAACTTTAGCATCGCTCTCACACATTGTTTACAGTCTGTGATCACTCTGATCGGAACGGAATGGAAACGTAATGTGACCATGTCTTTAGGGTTTGTTGCAAATTATCATTATCATCTTTAAACGCTACATGTAAAGCTTACCTCAATGGTATGTTCGTGAGATGCCTCATCATACTTTTGCAGGCACACGTCAGGGTGAAAATGTATTTCTCCATTTGCTCTGCTCCATGTTATAGTAGGTGTTGGGGTGCCCACTACTTTGGCTTTAAAGACTGCAACTTTACCTGGAATAGGGATAAAATTAAAATGTCCTTATTAGTGTCAAATTATATATATGGTGATTATAGTACAGATACATGGCACATTTTCAAGCTTTGCCCACATGCAAACAATTTAACAAACATTTATATGTGGAATGTTCAGTTTGGCACATTGCTGTTTAACTTGTTTCGTAATTTGTAGGTATGTGCTCCCCTTTTTGTTACTTTGTTTTACATGTAATTGCACATGATGCAGCTCTAGTCAAGGAGTGTCATCTCATCATGAACTGATATGTGTTTAGGAAGATTTTCACCATAATAATAAACTATGTAACATTTCAAAAGTTGGGAAGGTGAAATGAGCCTCTAAGGCTTCCCCATACACCACATTCCTCTTTGCCTCTGTCATATGTCAAAGTCTGAGGATTCTGTTAATTCTTCCTAAATAATAGGAATAGTGTATTCTCTATACAGTATGTGGTAGGGATGGCTGCTCAACCCTCCTGAAGTCTACATGTTGCTTATTGCCATTTGTGATGTAGGTCAAGGTATTCTTTTACGGTCTGGCACACATTTGTTCAATTATTGTGATGGGAAAATAAAAAAGAATAATTTTGTTTATTTAAGATGGACTTGGGTCTATCACTCAGAGAAATGAAGACTTACCCTCTTGAATAGTCAGAGCAATGGGTTTGCGGGTGAAATCTGGAGTTGACATTCCCTCTGGAAGTTCCTCCATAAACTGCGTTATCATGACACCAGGCACTTTCGACTTCTTCCTAATGCCTAATCAAATAAAAAAAATATTAACAATTAGACAAGCTTAGTGTATAGAGGGAACAAGTTAAAGTTACAGTATATACAATATATTCATCCAAGCATGAAAATGAAGTGAACTTTTTTTTTTAAGAAAGGCTTACTAGGCTGTATTCAGATTTAGTTCAAGAGTGACTAATGAATACAAATCTAAAATCCAGACAAATTACCCAGTAAACATTTGTCGGTGTAAACTTCACTCAGTCATGTTCAAACATACATGTCAAGTGTTTATCTGAAGACAAAATAACTACCTAAAGGTGAACTCAATCCAGTTGTTGGTGTGATAATTTTTATTCTCCTATCCTATCCTATTTAAATAATATTAAAATATTTCAAGATGATCTAGTGTTTTCCGTGTAAACGGAGTGACATGTAAATAGGGATAACACAAGCAAGTGCAAAATTTTTTAACCAAATTAGCATGACTCCCTCTGCCACCTTAAATCTGACCCTGCCAAAGGTTTGTTGTACTTGTTCTCATACTTTGCAAAAACTCTATTGTTCTTTTTGCAAGAACATAATGCTAGTGAGTTAATTTACATCCCCATCTTCTCTATATCTCTTGTGTGTTGGCATTGCTCTGACACTACACCCTCACAAAAGAGTTAACATGGAGGACTCCCACTGGATTAAGAGTGCTCCTAATAAGCAGTACATACTGTAAGGCCCGCAGTAGGGTCAAAAGTCAGAAACCTTTCTAGAGGGAAGGTCTAAATGTCTAATTTATGCATCAAGACAATGTGTAAAATAAATCTTTTAAGCAACTTTGTAAAAGAAGACATAGACCTCTTGATATTAGTAGTGAGTGTTTAAGCCTGATATAAACATGCACCCCCAAGTGACTTTATTTATGTAAGTAGCAGGCGTAGTAAGCTAATAGTCTGTGTTGTAATAAATTCAGTATTCTTGCCATAAACATCAGTGTTTATGTCCTGTTGAAAACGTGAGTGGTTAATGTTAATTAGAATATGGGACACTTCTTATTTAACTTTAAATCCATTGTGGTTTACATGAAGACAGTTGATACAATGTTTATCTCTGGCTAAACTGGCTAACGTGTATGCAGCTTGTCATACATAGAGCTATTTATTCTAAGATAAAGTATTAAATGAATTATCAGAAAACTGAACTTTGTTTCTAAAGGCAAATAATATTACAAGATTACATGTAACTCAGTCACAAAGTTGTTTTTCAGCTCTCATTTCTAGTCATAAAGAAAAAAATGACCCTAAGATAAAATGTTTATCCACTAATTCTTATGTCAGTCAGATTATTGGTTCATTTTGTGTGTTCACATAGCACAAGTATATGGTCTACTCTACATTAAAAGTACATTTCTCAAGTTTCGTACATTCTGTGCACACCATATATGTTGTAAATGGATGGTTTCAAGTTTATTGAAGCTTAGTGCTACATTTTTGTTTAATATAGGTCGTGCAGTTGTTGGACTTGACGATTTCATGAGACTAAAGCAGCAGTTCATGGCCACGGCAATTGTTACATACAAATGTCTCTGGAGTTGACTGTTGAATAGATTATAACAAAAATATAGTTTTTTGGTGAAGTTGAGATATTAAGACATTCATTCATTTTTTCAATTCATTTTTCAATTGAACTTCACATTCATGTCCACTATTTAATGGAAATTAGGCGAAATTTCTTTTAATAACTATATTTAAGAAGTCTATTTTAGGTATGTACTGTCATGAAGGTTGTCATATGTAATTAATTAAACCCCTTATATTCCTATTTCTAGCACAGTTCAGTCTAAATTGTGAGCACTCAAAACAGATAAAATTAGCCAGAAGTTTTCCGTGTGGAGGAAAAAAGCTCTGCCCTCTGCAGTTTCTAGAGGTCCACAGGGTACAAATGATATGAGTCCATCTTAGTTTGATGGGCTATTTTAAAACTCTTTTAAAAGTCTTTAGAATTAGGCACTGATACTGTGATTGATAGAGTACCAACATCAACTAACCCACAGTAATCTCGAGGGTGGCATCACTGAATGCTGATCACAGGGGTTCAGCTGGTCCAGGGATCCCTGGTCTTTAATTATTTTCACTTGGCATGAAAGACCTGTAATTGGCAGAATATAAACTATAGAATATATATGTATATAGTTTAAGTAAGGAGAAATTAGCAGGGTGCCCCAGCATTTTGCAGTCTGAAGCGCATTGGTAAATTGCTTGTGGCAGGTTCTACAGAGCTGCAGAACTGTATGTGGCAGTGTGCTGATAACATTACAAGTTCACGCTGTGGAATTGCAAGGATGACGGGGGCATCATTAAAAGCAATATGTTTGCATGGAAATATTGATCAGCCTATTAATATAAACAGCAATTAAAGTTGCATGTTTAAGCCAGGCATTGATTTCATGGGTCAGTCAGCAAAAAGTATTTGATGGAGTATAATTGGCATACATTTGGTACAGAAAGATTCATAAGAATCCTTCCAGAGCAGATTTAAGTTGATTTAGGTGTTTGATAAATGCTGTGTAAAATATATGTCTTTGTATATATGAGTCATTAGATCGGCATTCGGCAATCCTTATTTTTCAAGAGATCTTGACAGCTGTCAGATGGATAAGCATGTATATGGGCTGCGATCACTAAAAAGTTGAAGGTTTTTCATTCAGTCCTCATCTGCTTGTGGCTGAAAATAGCAACTGCTCTTATGGTGTCTCTAATACTGTTGCAAGGTCTGCTTGTTCTGTTTAAAAGTTCTCTACCAAACAAAATTGTTGTGGAAGACTGTTTTTTAATGTTCTTTTAAAGTTATTTTCCAAAATGATTTTTTTTAAACGAGTACAGAAAGTTTCTTAAACTGTTCCCCAATCCTTTCTCCTGTTATTCATTCATTCATTCTTTTTTTTTCACTGTACAGTATATTTTAGTATGCACAAAATGTAATTAATTAATTTAACTGACTAGTACTTGAATGAATCAAATTTTGTATCCTTGCATCGCACAATGTTGCCCACAAAGCTACACAGAGCTGGAACAAACTTACAGAAGATATTACACTTTTCTTACATCCTGCACTTGAGTGCTGCACTTTCCTCTATTTATTGCTCTGTGCTTTCATCTTTTTAATTTCTTTTAGCTTTTTAAATTAGTTTTTCTTATTTCATATCTTTTATGGCTTATAAAGCACTTTAAAATGCATTTGTGTATGAAAGGTGCTTCATAAATACACCTGGCTTGCCTTGCCAAATGAATAAATGAACGAATGAATGAATGATAAGGAGTACGTTCAGAAAGCTTTTCAAAACCTGCTGACTCACCACCGTGGTCCCACTGTTATTGTGTGATGATGTGTGTATATTCTCATCAGTGCAACTGTAGTTACTTTGCAGTAACTTTGCCCTTCTTTGCCGCTCTGCTGTCCAATCATACAGTAACTAATACTGAACTTTTTTCATTTGTTTATGTCCCAATGTAATTAGATTCTGTCACTGGTCTTAATTGTCCTGGACTACATTAGTCTCAGTATATCACTCTCGAGATTTACTGCAATGTCTTCTTTTGGTAGACATGAACTAATTACTGGTTGGCTCGCACTTCTAATTTCCTTATTTTACTTCACGGCCATGTTAACAAAGAAAAACAAGTGCCATCTATGATTTGATACCTCAGAGCATTGTGTGTATTTCCCTTTGTCATAGGAATACAAGAAATCAAAAGATATTGAGAGCTAGGTGAGGCTTAAGGGCTTCCAGAGGTCATGAGTGTCATTCCAGCTGATTACCTCAAGACTTCAATGTTCTGTGTTAACTTGACAGCACATGGTTCTCTTAGACCTGCTTTGAACTGCTAGGATCATAGAAATTGCAATTTTGTATCTGTGACAGTCCTGGTCGTCACAGTGAAGCCAAGGAGGGCATGTTGGTCAGGCATGAAAAGGCCAATAATCTCAAGGGAATACAGAAAGGGTAACTTAAAGGGGTGACTCAGTTTGCATTGGTGTTCATTGTATAAAACTACAGCCTCAAATATGACTTATATCTAATTATTTTATTGCTACTAAATTCATGCTGTTTGCAGTTTATACATATTAACCCAAATTTACAAGTTAATTATGTTTAAGCTTGAAGATTTGTGCAATTTTAAGGGGACACTGTGGTGGCCAGTTGGATTACCTAAAATTTAGTAGAGATCACACTACTCCTTTTTGGAAGTCCCTGTAGAGCAACTTCTCTTATTGAGACTTAACTGTGCCAACATACTGTACAGGACTAATCAGCATGTGAACATAAGTTTAGAAAGTGGCTTTTTTCCTTTAAATTACAACATAACATAGACACATGGAAATCAACCGCAGTGCCCTCTAGCAACAGCCTTGAGCTAGTATTCATATGGAGGTTGTTTAAAACGTCACAATGAAATGCATCTGTTGTGACACTGAAAGTTGAATCATCCATTTCGGATGACACCTTTCAAGGAGTGATGAAGAGCACATCATACATGCAACTCACCAAACATGGAGTCATGCACTTACAGTAGGCGAATCATTTGTGAAATTTGATTTCTTTTTTTCTCGCATACCTTTGTCGTCTGGGTGAACTCCTTCAGAACCGTCGACTTAACAAGCAACGAGAAATCAGGAGAGGAAACAGGACAGGTAAATATTAATCCTGACAAAAGCACCATGGCAGGTTGGAACTTCGACAGGATTATGGAGACAATAAACATAAAACACCACAATATACAGTGTAACCCAGGAATGGGAAGCACAAACACAGACACAACTTAGGCAGAACGAAATATTCAGACACACATCACACAACAAAAAATGGTTAGTCATAGACAAAATATAATACAGTATGTTAGCAACATATGTTGTTACAGCAGCATGTAAACAGTTGTGCTGTGCAACTGCTGATTAGACTTAACTTCAATCTCGCTCAGGCAGACATCTCAGGATGATTCCTGCGCAGTGCTTGAGAGAAATAATTTGAAAATACTATGTGGAAAAGCAATTTGTTGGAAATGTATTTAAAATAAGCCTTCATTTTGTCTTCTATCAAACAACGACACCATTTCATTTTCAGTTTTCTCTTCAGTTGTGGCAGCGGCTAACGATAGTTGCATTGATCCTCCAGGATGATGGTCTTGATCATCCTTGTAGCCATCAGCTGAGAGTCACAGTAACCCTTAGTGAAGATTCTTTGTCTGACATGTTTTTTGTCATGAAGAAATTTTTTTTCACAGCATGCTCTCGTTCAGTAATTCAGCTTATTTGCATCTCATCTTCTGGCATCTGTGACGCCTGTGGTTATTTATTTGACCGATATCTTCATAATCACATCCTTGGGGAGGAGAAGTTGATGAATGATATGGCCAGCGCCACATTCAAACTTGTTGCAGCATGTTTTTTCAGATAACAAAAAACTTCCATTGAAAAGTAGCATCTGTGCCCTTGTTGACAAAAACATGGTCTTTGCTGATGAGTTTTCTTGACATCATGGATGGTACACTGCACAGTGCAGGGATTTGAAACACCATGAATATTATTTGAATTGCTTCAAATAAGTTGTGGTGCTTATCTTCATTTTCTCTTAGCTGAAATGGTCAGCCCTCAACATGATACAGCATTATTCAGATGTTTTGGGTACTTCACAACACCGACCATATGTAATCTTTGACGTGGTTAACATTCCCAGGTTTTTTCTTGTCTTGCAGGTTGTTGTTTTTTTTCTTGAATGCAATAGCTGTGTAAGTCAAATAGATCCTGTTCATCATTTTTTCTTGGATAAGAGGAAATACAGGTGGAGACAGCTGCAATACCAACCCTTGACTGACCTAACCAGAGAGGGCGTCCATCCCCAGCACTTACCCGCCTGCCCAGCGGCAGTTTGATCGGTCACCTTTGACCTCTTCCACATCTTGGCTTCCTCTGGAGCTCTGCTGATTCAGAAGGCTCTGTAGCAAAAAAGACAGACGATACAAGAGGAAATATTTAGCATACATGCTCAGCTCAGAAGCAAATCAGTGACATTGACTGATATTCTCCTCAGAGCTTAAGGTGTCAGTCTTTTTAACTTTGGGATTGGTTTTGCTTTTAGTTGCTCATTCTCTTTTTGAAAATGTAAGCAGATGCCACTCAAAGGTTGTCATAGATTTATTTAAAACTTTTGGAGGAAAATCAGCTGCTCTAAACTGCTCAGATAACTTTTTCTACAGCACACTGCAGTTACTCTAACCAGTCAGTAAGAGGCAGCAATCAATGTCGTTTACAGTAACTATTGGCCTTGACATAGGATGAATACCTATCTCAGGAATCCTTTGGAGGCATGTGTTAATTAAGCAAAGAACTTGTCGAAGCCTTAAATAAACAAGGTGAAGAGTTGGGCTTAATGTTTAAATCCTGTACACACTACCACTGCTATAGCCTCCCAGCCTTGAATAATATTGCTTTAGTCATTTATGGTACAATTTGGGGGGAAAAGTTTTAAGTTATAAGATGAAATACCATGTTTTAAATGACCTCTTCACAGGCTTTAGAGATCAAAAAACAGCTGAAAGATGCGGCATCTCCCTTCACTTGATTAAAAAATATATACAGTATATAGCAACTTTATTACCTAATGATTATTACCTAACATTGTTTTTCAAAAGAAACAAAATTTTAGCACTGAGTCTGAGAGGGAATTTGTTCACCACCACCATTATTTGGTTAAAATCTTCATTATAGATACTAAAAGAGTTTTATATATAAACATGAGGTGTAATGTGACACTTATGAGGACCACAACTGACTCATATGACACTTGTTTAACCGTTGCATGAGTCATATCTCCTCTCTGTTATGAAAGGTCACATCACCACTTTATGCCAATACTATTTTTTGTTCTTGTAAAATTTGACCTAATGACTCAAGTTAAGAGGTCTTAACCTTTTCATTGGTCAGGGACTTAAAGTAGGTGTGGTTACTACTTATATTATGGTCATCATTACTTTACAGCTGGACATAGATTTTCAGAAAATATTGTTGACATGAAGAGGTGAGTCCTGTTTGAATTTTGCTTTTAGTGCTCAGTGTGACACGCATGTGACATAACATTGCACCTTTGGGTTTACTTGGATGAGCTAATATGATAATATTACTGATTCTTTCCCCCGCTACCTTTTTAAAATACCTATGTTTAGGAATTTGTTTATCATTATGGATATTTCGATTGCTATTAAGTCCTGCCATAGCTGTACAAACTTTAATAATGCAAAAAACAGCTATTACCAAAATGCTTGCTCTTGTGTACTTTGCATGAAAAAGTCTTAACTAACTATTTATTGCATCATTCTTTAAATGTCATTATCATGTCCATCTACTACTGTAATAGATACACACCTACTGTAGTATGCTGCCTGGTTTACCAGTGTTCCAACAGCATGTGCACTCAACCTGCTCCAACTCCTCTAAATCTTTAAAGCCCCTGAAAACTTTCTATTTCTCTCACATTAAATATTCATGAATACATTAGTAACAATGAAGGTTCAACTGTGGGGAAAAAACATCCCTAGTTATTATTTATTAACAGAATAACACTCAAAACCTCAGGTAATCTGCTAATCTGTGATCATGTAAGACCCAGATGCTCATAATAAGAAGCTGTTTGAGAAAATAGATTTTCAGGGGCTTTAAACAAAGAGAAAATTGCCTAAAAGCTGAAATGTCTATTTGAAACATGACTGTGGCTTTGTTGAAATGAGGACTTCTCATTTTGACTTGAATTATAATTTGGCAAAAATTTCACCTCAAATTTTAAATATTTACAGTCTGTCCTCATGTCCTACTGAAAATAAAGTAAGTGCTTTATTTTTAGTTGTACACATGCACCAGCATATGTTCAGGAAGGCTCTGCGCTCCAGTGCCGATCTTGGCTCTTGGTGGATCTTGAAAATGAACTGCATAACACATATGGTAAAAGCAAAACAGCCTGCAACAGGAGACATATTGGCAGGAGGCCCTTTGCATTAAAGGAAACCCACTCCTCTTCCCTCCCACTGAATAGTTTTGCCATTTTAGCTCATCACATTTATAGTTTAACGTTTGGCTGAGGCTCTCATCTGATTTAATGAATTCAGACTTGTGGGGGAGGGGACGTTGTTGATAAAATAACTGTCAATAGATCCTTAGCATCTTTCCTAGTCACTGTCCCTGAGATTTTAAAGGTTTGTGCTGCAGGCTGCATTACAGTAAACACTAATGTTGCTTTAAAAAAAATACGAGCCATGCTTCATAACATCATTACGTATAACCAGTATGTAGGCAGACTGGCTGTCACTGCAGGCCACATAACAAGTCACCAAGCTTAAAATTAGAGACGAACTATCTAAAATGTTGGACCACTGTAGCAGAACGAAATTATGTCCAGCTTTTCACCCTCAGTCAACCCTCAAAGTTTGTACTGGTACTCGCCTTCCCATGCCTTTACTGTTGATGCCATGCTTATATATATCTCACTTGTTATGTTCTGCACACACAATCATAAAATAGAAAATATAATTGATATAAAAATGACACTTGAGTCTGTTTTCCTAATATGATGTTGGTATCTTAATTAAAAAGCTCCTTGTGGCAATGATTTGCTCCTGTAGTATTTTGACAGTTTGTCTCATAACTGATTCCTCTTGATTCATCATATTAACAAAATGATAAGTGATTTTGTGTTTGATTCCTTAGCTGTCCATGCATGGTCAAAACCCTGTGATGTCTGACTGTAATTTCATCTTTGCATGTGTACAACACCACATCCCTTGACATTACCTAAAGTTGACCTCTTCTCTTATTAATGACATGAAATACAGTAACAGTCTTCAGAAGATGGCAGTGGAGTTATTTGAAGTTTGTAAAAAATAAAAAAAATAAAAACACAATTGAGATGTTGAGATGCTGCACAGCTGACAAACGAATTATGACTAATGTGTCAGTAGTACGTGACATATCTCAGTGATTCAGCCAGCCACCGCAGATGACTGCACCACTGACCACGTACTCTTGAAATGGCATCTGGTAGCTTCTCAAATGTCCCCCACTGCATTTCTCCGCACGTCACTGACTGCAGCTGAGTGTACAAGACAGAAAGTGGCTTCAGTTGTGTAACTCACACAAAACTGGGCCTGATGACAAGGCTTTTTGGTGTCAAATGAGCACTAATGGTGTTATTTGAACTTCCCAATGGATTTGCTCATTTGTTCCATTGCTGTAAGAGGGCTGACAAGTTGATGCATGTTGTTCAAAACATGTAAGAAATGCTTAAGCCGTAGCATGTTATGTGTGGCAGTATGCTTTGATCAATCTGTGTTTTATTCTCCTTCACTTTTTAGTCTTATCTTTTAAATTGCTCGTGTCCTTTCAGATCTATTAAGCATAACTGCACTGAAGATAACTGCTTCTCACAAAAACCCATTTTGCATCTGCACAATGTGAGACACAAGTATAGAAAAAACGACTACCGTGCGAAGAGTCCTGTGTATTTCTTTAATGTAAAAAGAAATCCTATTTTTCTGCCAAAATACAACCCACACCCTCCATGCAGCTCAGGCTACATATCGATTTGATACCTCCATCTAAAGTTAGTCAACACCAAACAACCTCACAGCTCTGACCTCACTGCTATGATCCACCTTCCCAGATTGAAAACTGTGAAATTCAAACTGAGAAGCCTGCATGCCTTACTAAAGTGATTTCATGTACCAACACCAAATTTGTGTGTCCTCTGTGTAACAAAATCCTGTACAATGCTTAATGTATATTTAAATTATTAGTATGGTTGCATACTCTGTAATTTGAGCGACTGAAATTAGATAGCACATAAAAATCAATCACTTTATTGCTCTTTAAGCACAACAGGTTCAACTCTTGGTAGAGGAAAATAGAAGCATGTCTGCATTACACACAGGCATGAACAGTTTAGGTTTTTTTACTGCACCTATTTGTGCACCTGCCGACATCTTTCTGATGCAAACAGTGACGGCACACATTGTACTTATCCTGATTATGTTCACAGGGGCTGACTAATAAGAAATAGGTTGACTGTAATCCATTTTCCCTCTCTGCTCAGAACATTTTCTCATCCAGCCTTCATTCTGAGGGCCACCTACCTGCTCACAGTCCTCAGTGCTCTCAGCTCTGTTCTCTTTCAGGCAGCAGTCTGGTCACACTGTGCTGTCTCCTAATTTTTTCAATGTAATAGATCCTTCCAGCAGTGTGCAAGTCTGTGCTTGATGCTCCTCTACTGACTAGACCCAGTGACTGCCAAAAGCTATTTAGGCTTTTTTGTATTTGTGGTGACTCCAAAGACATTGGAGTGGGCGGTGAAGCGGGGGGGGGGGAGTGAAGGGTGGGTCAAAGAGCAGGTTAAATACTTCTTAAAGAATCATTTGTTCCCATAAACCAGATGTAGTGACACAAATGAAGAGGAAGTTTGTTTGTTTACAAGCCTGAAATCTCAATATATCAGTGTTCACAAGTTTAGGACTCGATTAGGTTTGCTATGTGTAAGTGTGCTGTAAATGATTGTTTATGAAAATAAAGAAGGCAAGAAAACTTGTGTTGTTTTTGTTTTTCCATGACACATTATAAAGGATCTTCATATTAAATACATATGAAATGCAGCCTACAAGACAGTAGACCTTTGATTAACAATGCACCTGATTCTCTCACTCCATTGAGCACACTTTTATTACAAACCACACACTGCATAAAACCGAAAAAAAAAAAAAAAAAGAAATTAACATCAAGCCCATCAAAACAGTCTTGTGGATTTTTTCACTAAAATCAGCATTTGTTTGTGTTCAGGTTTAATGTCAGAATGCTGTCCAATGCATTTGTAAATCTTGTCAGACTGATTTCCTGTAATTATGTTTAGTGGAAGTGATGCATTCTTGACAACAACTGGGACATATTAATTACCATCCTGCCAACTTAGAAATGTCTAAATGGTCAATATTGATTTGACAAACTGGAGTGGAAATATATAATGATGTTTAGTGGATGAAGTTTGATATCCAGGGCAAAGTGTCCTCTTTAGGGCGGACATTTTGAAAGTATTCATAGCAGACACACTAGAATTGAAACAGAGTTATTTATCACGTCATATTTAATAATAGCTCGGCATAGAGAATGTTATTCTGTATTTGGCTTTGAATAAAACCTATAAATGGATACAGCTACATCTAAATCAAGGTTCAAGGCTGCAGCCCTTGAATTCTTCTGTTTCTTGTCTTTTGTTACAGACTCTGGTATTCACGTTCAAGTTGCATGTCATGTCGGGAGTTGTTTGTTATTTTAAGACACACCGCAAACATTGCCAGCCACTGTCCATAGAGGCTTACATAAAGAAATGATTTATAGGTGCATCACATTGTCCCCTCCCATCAGGTGTCATGACAAACACGGGCAGCTGTTACGAGTTTGTTATGTTCCTATGAACATCTAAAACATGATCAAGAGTATCAACAAGTGCTAGTAACTCCAACCAAAACATCCTTACCAGAAATACGGACACAGTAAATGATGCTAGGGAATAAAAGCACCCATTTACATACAAAGTGATCCAAATTTATTTATGTATGAAACATGATGACAAACTCAGTATGCATTTTTTTTTTTTTTTTCAGCATTTAAAATTTATTTTCCAATAATATGGGCTTGGATTACTGGAGCGACTTGTACCATAAAACACACTCTCATTTTGCTTATAAATGTTTTATACCAAACAAATTTATATCTTAAAGACACAGGTATGTCAGACCTCCCTGAAATGTGTTTTACCGCATGCCAGTCCTCCTGACTGCCTTTCTTGCCTCGACAGTGAAACCAGTGAACTTTGCCTCTAGCAATAACAACAACCATAAACCTGTCACACTTAAATAAATGTGCCTCCAGTTATCAGTTTCTAGCAGGTGTTCAAGGGTCTGTAACTATTTAAGTCGCACAGTATACATAATAAATGTATAGGTCGTTGAGAATATCAGTGCTGATCTGCTTTCGTGTTTTTATGTCATTATTTTGAAATACAGGAAAGATAAAAACATTTTGCTGGGGGACCTTTATTTATTCTGCTTTGATGCTGATTATGTTTAATTACTTAAAAAACTTTATATGGGATTTCAGAATCTGATACAGTAAGACACCAGTAGCTTATATGTTTCTGGATGTCATACAATCATAAGTGCTTAATGCTTAAGTATACATACATTTTTGCCAGCTACTTAACTGGCTTACTGGTTCACTCACATGGAAAGATGACACCAAAGGCATGTTCTGGTTTAATGGCCAGAGGTTTAACCATGTCATCTGGTCAGGTCGAGGTCTGGGAAGGGTTGATGAAGAGCATAAAATCTGTCCCACGCTATATTTGAGTTACGGTGATATTGGAAACGACAGATAATTTACAATAGTGTGAATATGAGTTAAGTGTTATTGTGATAAGACACCAAGATGCCTATAGAAAATAATTTAGTGAATACATCTTGTGACTTACCTGTTTTAAAAACAATTGTGCCATTGTATTTTATAATTATATAATATACTGTATAATTGAATCTAACCTGAAACTTGATCAGTTATTTGATTTGCTTGTGTTAATTTTTCATTAATTTTGTAAGAAGTCTTTCTGGCTGCACAGTTTGTTGATTCTGATTTCTGATTTGAAACAATTTTATTATCTACACACATGCACATAACAAAAGTAAAGACATATACACTCCACTTGCCAGTTTTTTAGGTATACCTAGCTAAAATGAAATGCAGTCTAAGACAACAGTCCTGCAATCAATCCTACCTTCATGAAGGTTATAATTTAGTTTTTGTTGAAACTGTTTGGATTTGACTGTATGGTCATTTTGGATGATGTAGTTGTGTAGTGGTGCTGTTGAACTGCATTGCATTATACTGACAGGTGTTTCTATTATTTATTCCCATTAATATCAATGAGGATAGGCTAAATAACAAACACCTCTCAAATATACACATTTAGATACACCTTTACATTTTGTATTATTCATATATGATTTTGTATTAATGCAAGAACAATGTAATAATGATACAAGGAGTAATTCATCAGTTGTAAAGTGGCCGCATTTTTTTATTCACTTACAAAGACTGTAACTTTGGAAGATAACTTGATTTGTCCAACACAGAGTGCAGAAGCCTTATATTAGCTTTGATAAAGTTTGGAAAGTATTTTTTAACAGAATCAAACTTGAAAAAAGTGAACCCATCCTTTAAAGTAATAAAAAAAAGATAGAAAACAGACAAAGCATTAAAAGATGGATATGTGATCATGGATAGATAGAATTAATGAGTACATATTTGATTTTAACTCTAACATAGATAATAATGTGTTTAAATCTAGAGCTTGAGCTTTACCTTGTGATTTCTACCAGTTTTCCTGGCCTTCTTCTTGAGATACTAGCTGTCAGCAAATCTTGTGCCAGGTCTGTTTCATCGCCTTTGGTGGATGCTTTCATCACACTGGCCACAGATTCAGAGGTCAAGTTCCAGTTTTGATTATACGTTGCATCAAAATACTTATAGTTGTATAATGAGAGATAACAAGCTTGTCCAAGTTCTTCCCTCCTGTGCTGCTCCTCGCTTCCTCATACTGCTGTTTTCCCGACTAAACCTTTCAGGTACATGTGTACAGTGATGGCTTAGTATTCTCCAAATTCCTTGACCTACATACCAACTGGCTCCTTACAACTGTCTGTATCAGTTCCTAATGGTCTGTCTCATAATTCACACTCCGCCTCCTCTGGCTCCCTGTTGCCTCCTTTCCACTTCATTTACCATCCATACCTACCTATTCGTTGATATTCTAGTCCTTCCTTTAAGTCTGCTCCCTCAAGCAATGTCTTATCTCCCTCTTTCATTTTGATCTGTCTCGGTCAATGTAGTATTTCACCGCTACATTATTGTCAGACATAGGTAGCTGCATTTGATATTTGTCTGTGAAGCATCCCTTGGTTTGTTAGTTTGCATCATTTTGTCATGTAAGCTGCTTTAAAAGCTGCCAACTGTAACTGCTGTGTGTTTAGAAAATTACAGTATTATAAAAGTTTCTTTGCAATGCGAGCAGCTAGACTGCAAAGGTTAAATTTTCCCAGGTGCAGGCCACCAACTCTCCTCCTCAGGTGTCTGTGGCTGCACTATTTTCATCTGGATCATTTTAATAATGTCAGAATCAGAAAGACATTTTTATCAACTGTGGATAATGTTTTGGAGCTTCAGGGAGTGCACCATGCGATCAGGAAAGGTAATGCCCCCAATCCTTGTAAGAGGCGAGTGGCTGATGAGGTCACACCATGTGTTGATTTACTGTTCTGCTAGCTTTGCTATGCTGATACACCCTGGTCAGAACTTAGCCCCCAGCTGCAGCATGTATGAATCAGGAGATATTTTTGATACCTTTTGGTTGTAAAAGTGGTTGTAAAAATGAAAGGCTGTTTCAGTTTTGCTCTTTCTTCATCATGCATTTTCTGAGTTCAAACTGAGTACTGAGTTCATAGCTTTGGTTTGGCAGGGAGTTTGCTGCTTTCTAAGCTCATTAAACTTAGCATTCTCTGTTTTTGGCACACACAAAAGGTGACATGTATTCATACTGTATGTTATTTTCAAGTTTAATGTGTTTTTGGCTTCTTTCTGACCTCTGAACCAGGATGTTTAAGTAAATAAAACCTTTTCAGAACACTTTTCACCTCCTTAAAGCACACACACATCCAACCAGTGAAGCAGAAGAGGTAGCTAAACTTCTTACTTTACCTCCAGAGTAATTGAATGCTTACTTTTCACACTTCCCTGACTCTAAAGTGGCATTCATCATGTCTCCGTCATGGACTCAACAGCGTGGAAAATTAAATTTTGGCTGAATTTATACTTTCAAAAGAATACTTTACTGAAAATGTAGTATACTTTACTGAAAATGTACTAAGACATTGACCAGAGTTGTCCTCATAGCGAAATGCTTATCACACCCAGAAAACCTGTGGTGTGATGGGAATCAAGTGAAAGCAAGTGTACTATACATTTGGTATTATCTTCACCTGACTGTCAGTAAGACACACAAATTCAGAGAGTTAGTGGGACAGATTTCAGTTGCCATCTTAGTTTCATAACTCTTAAGAGTAATAAGAGTAGCCAGCCTTAAACTGTATTATCACTGTGATCAATTGTGCAGTGAGGAACATGCTGTTCAGTCCTAGATAGATGTGAAGCTGAGTGGACCCAGTCTTGTGAAATCTAAATATGTTAAACATTGCAAAATAAACTACAGAAGGCCTTCTCTTTCTTTCTCTTTTGTGGTTGACAAAAGCTGACAGTGGTGAACAAAACACGATCCTTTACTTAAGTAAAAGTAGGAATATCTTAATGTAAATATACTGCATTACAAGTAAAAGTCCTCAATTCAAAAAATCTATTTAAGTAAAAGTGCAGAAGTATTATCAGCAAAAGGTGCTTAAAGTAGCAAAAGTAAAAATATGTAAAATGCAGTTATATATTAGAGAGCTGATTTTAACTGCTTTATATACGCTGGGCAGGTTTATCTTTAACACTTCATTATATTTTATATATAATGTTATTATAATATATATGTTCATATGTTTTGTATGTAAAATCTTATTCTGCAAAGTAACTAGTAACTATAGCTGTTAATTTAGTGGAAAAGCTATAAAAAGCACAATATTTACCTTTGAATTGAAGTGGAGTAGAAGTATAATGTAGCAGAAAATGTAAACACTCAAGTAAAGAACCTCAAAACTGTACTTGAGTAAATGTACTTAGTTACTTTCCACCACTGAAAACTCATGTACTTTTAAATCTATAATCAACTAGAGTATATTCTTGTTGATGCTAAATATGGCACTAAAGTAGGCGGTAAATATATTGCACAATTAAAAGAAATAACTGTGTACATTTTCAAGGTGTGAACCTTGTATCATTCACTCAACTACATGAATCTTTTACTCTAATGAGGAGACAAGTGTTTGCAGTAGAAACTGAATCTCTCGGCTGTATGGTCCATACACAGCTCTGGCATGGCGCAGTTAACAGATGGTTGAACAGACGTGTGTAGTACTTCGATATGAGAGATGATACCGTCCTCATACATGTTAATTGACAATTTAGCGGGAATGTGAAATGGTCACATCTTGGCGTTTTGCCACCACAAGAGTGGGAGCTGGTGTCAACCTGTCAACATAGCACAATGAGCTAAATTGGTTTTCATAGGGCTCTTGGCTCAAAAATTAAATTTAACGTAGTCAAAATTAGGTAGTAATTAGGTGGGTGTAAGCAAGGTTATGGTAATTAGATATTCCTTAAAAAACCAGTCACTATGTTGAGCTTGAAGCTGTACACATGTGCTTTTAGAGATTGATTCATAGCTCAAAAATGCACTGTATCAGTCTTTTATATGTGATGTCTTTGGATGTTTAAAGGTACAGTTCACCCCAATTAAAAAATCACCAAAATTAAAAATACACATTTTTCCTCTTACCTGTCGTTACCTGTCGAGTTTTGGAGATATCGGCCATAGAGATGTTTGGCCGATATTTTTTGAATATAATGGGACTATAGGGCACTCGGCTTGTGGGGCTCAAAGCGCCAAAAAAATACATTTGAAAAACTCAACAGCAATTTCTCCTTCCAGAAATCATGACCCGGTTACTCAAGATAATCCACAGGCCTTGTTGTGAGCAGTTTCATGTAGGAACTATCAGTAGAAAGAAAATAGTTACCTACATGAAACTGCTCACAACAAACAAAGATGGATGTTACGCTGACCGATTTAAATGAGTATTGGGTCATTTCATTGCTGGGCACAAGATTTTAGAATCGTGATTGGTTGAGATTCTTTGGGGCCGCCCGACTGGCTTGAGTCACGATCAGAGGCTCTTTTAGCTTCGAGACAGTCGGGGCACCGAGGTCAGCGTGGCCTTCCTGGAATTCTCTGTCTATCATGTGCTTCGGCTGCTGAGTGAGCGTTTGGGATTACTGAGATGTCTCTATTTCCAGTTAAGGAGCGATCTGCTTCATTTCTTCACACCATAATGGAAAAAGTAGTGCCCAAAACTCTCACTCATCATCATCTTCCCTCTCCTTATTTCTCACGCCTTGCTATATCGCACTTATACTGTCTCATCCACTGACATTCAACTCCTGTTACCTCTCCCCTCGCCTGTCTATCTCCTTGACCATGGTGATAAACCCATAGCTGTCGCTGTCATGCAACACTCAGGACTCTCATAAAGGCGCCACCTGTTGCTGGTGCATGCCGTGCCGCTTAACTTGGAATACTGCAAACTTGGCACTACTCAGTCATTTACCCCACACACACACACACACACACACCCCACACCCCAGTATCCTTTTACTGGTGACATGTGTCCAATTAAAGCAGCTCAATCCACTGCTAACAGAAGGTAGATATAATTCAGAAAAGCAGCGGTGGCTTATTGCTAGGAAGTTTAAGATCAACACAGTGTTTGTCCTACTTGTGAATCTCTTAGAGTGTGCAGTCTTAATGCTAGTGGTATACTGTGGATAGTATTAAAAGCTTAAATAACAACAACATTATATATGATGGTGTTACAGTAAAGTAAGATGGTGCAGTAGGGAAGTCGTATATACGGCTTTCCTACTGCACTATTCTACTACCAAAATAGGCTATTAAATGCATATTCTCATGCAATTTTAGCCTACAATATATATATATATATATATATATATATATATACATACAAAATAATTTTTTTTACTATCACCAAGAAATTCAGAGGGAGTTCTTATTTATTCATTTTTTATTAAACCGACTACTGCTATTACTTCTACTAAAATCTTCCTTATAATATTACTCCAAAAGACTGTCATCACAAGAAAAATTACTTGTTGTTTGTTAAAATGCCAACCTAGTTAGTACAACCTACAGTATGTTTACATTTACCTTACAAGGACCTCTAGCGGCTGTGTGAATTATGACTATCAGGAGCAAAGGCCGAAGCAGCGTGACATTTTTTTAGCACCGCCAAACCTCATAGGGAAGCGCTCAGGGTGGATGGATTGAACAACAAACCTTGTGACTCGAACATAGGAGAACACTGTTTGTTTCCTGTTTCGTACCAACAGTAAATGTTGGTTTCTTTTGACCATGACTGCGTCCTTCCATAACCTTAACCAAGGAGTTCTTTTAAGCATGACCTCTGCTATTTCTTAACCATAAGGAAGTAGTTTTTGTGCCTAAACCTAACCAAACCTTTACCATAATGGCAGCAGATCAGCATAAGCATAATTTTTGTAACGGTTTTGGGAGGCACTGACAAACTATGTTGTTCTGCTGATAGAGGGATGAGATGAGCAAAATATTTATTTTTGAAAGCGATGATAAACAGTGTATTTTGTCATTTAGTTCGGAGGACTTGTACACTGTACTACACTGCCAAACATCTTTAGCTGTTAAAGCAAGTGTTTTATATAAAAGGGATAATAAAAAGTGCAAAAAAGTGTTAAAAAACTAGTGGGGTAAAATAAAATGGACAAAGAAGATCAGTCAATACAAGAGATAATTTCCTGCACCTCTTCAGGGTCAAAGAGGAGATCAACAGTTTGACAGCTTAAATAAATAATTAACTATTGCTTTTATTTGCCACAGTATGTACTTCCTTGATGCTTGTGACCACCTATTTCGTCAGCTCAGTCTACACAGCTCTGTCTTATGGGCTGTACTGTTGATGTTGTTGTAATTCAGCGGTGTAATGTTTTGATTCTCTGCAGGCTCCGTGAACTTAACATGTGTACTCGACATTAGATTCTGCTAAATTAGTTTGTAAAAGCTTTTTGCGATGGGGGAAACATGTGAAAGTGAGTTAGGAGTTGAATTTGTATTTCACAGCTGTTGTGAAGTAATTATGATTACCTTAGGTAATTTCCTAAGTAGAAAATATGTTTACAAATTAAAAGACCTGAAATGGCTCTTACAATTTGTTCCCTTGTTCTGTTTCTGACACATTTGGTAGGTTTACAAAGTGCACTTGTTGTGAAATACTAAAGTGTAATTGCACGTGAAATCTTAAACTTCAGATCTTCAACCCATCCTTAATTGTAAGCTCTGTTGCTCAGCCTCAGGGATAATTGCAGTACATTTGGTTGTAATTATATATCTGGGATCCACTGACACATAAAAGCTAGTCACACAAGCCTTTCCTGTATAAAGCTAATGTCCTAATGTTTATTAATGCCCAAATGTTTTTGGTAATTAATCAAGCAGCTGTGTTGCAATTTGCTATAGACCCAGTGGCGTATGGCCACTACCGTAAGACATCCATAAGAATCCAGTTAGACCCTGGCCATATAACTGGAAAATTCACACTTGTAATGGCTTCCTTACAGGTGCTGGGAAAGAGATCGTCTTTAATACAGTACACGCTGTCAGCTGGCATGTTCTTCAAAACACGCTGTGTCCTTGTTACAAAAAAATTGGTCTTGTAACTGCATCTCATAATCTTTATGAGTTTAACCACATCTCATGGTCTTCATCAGTGGATGGAGTTTACTGCAGAAATTCCACCTACTCATGAAGACCTTGAGAAGCAGTTAAAAGCTAAAAGTTAAAAGAGGAAGTAGCCCTGAAGTTAAATAATGAAATCTTAACATTCACTGCCCTTTCCACATTAAACGGACCAACTCAGAACTGCTGTTATGAAATAAAATCAAATATATGCTTTAACAAATCATTGTAAATACAGTTGTGTGTAAGGGACTTTCCTTCCCCAAAAATCTGCTTTTCAGGCAGTTTTAACTCCCATGCTGTGTATTGGCCCCAACATGCTTCAGAAATTTTAATATTATCAATGATTTCTAACCTTAACGTATGTTAACGTGACCATCTCTAACAGTTTCATTCATGGAGATTGCTGGGAGAGTACACTCTGAGTGCACTGCCAGTAAGGACTACCTTACAGAATACTGGCAACTGAGTATTACAGGAATGCTCACAAAAACGGTCAGATTTATTTCCAACAATAAAACTTGTGCGCTAAAACTTTTGAAAACTATAGTTTTCTTCTATTGCAACTAATGAGCCCACATGCTATGATTACTGTTGAGTTTTTTTCCCCCACTGACCTGCAGTTTTTAAACAGTTATGGAGTGATTAATCTTCTGGCATCTTGATGATTTTTTATCATCAGTTTCCCCCTGTCCTACCCTGCCCAGCAGATGATGGATGATAAGCTGATCCAAAGCGTCTGACCCATTTCAACCTGACTCCTCTGCAACAGTAAACATAGGCGCCTTTAGACATTTGAGTCACCGGCACATTCTCATATGAACGGCCTCCATTTTTCTGTAGCTCCAGTATTTCTTTAAGATACAGCCACAGAGTCTCCAGAATGCCTCTGACGGCAGTCATTTTAATACCTATTGCAAAAAATTTTAATAACAGAACTGGAGCCTACCGTGACTTTTAGTACAGACACTAATGCTACACACAGTCGCAGATAAGGCTGTAATATTACAATGATTTGAGAACCACACCAAATGCGAATATATTTGTATTTTCATTGTAAAAAAAAAAAAAAACACGTGTGTGATTTGGGCTATTATTGTTATTGTTCTATTACATCCTTTAATTATTTTCAGTCTCCATGACTACTAGACATGTCAAACTCTGTGTTCTCTTTTCCTTTTCTCACAGACTTAATTAGGCAGAAATATAGGCAAGTGTATAGAGAGAGGTAGACAGATATCTAGACAGATAAAAACAAATGCTGTATTTTAAGGAGACAATCATCCTGTGATTGACTGGAATTGTTTTGCCATATCTTAATTAAGGAAGCAGTATTGTCACTGGATGTTTATGTGTTGGACATAACAGCACTTTTAACTAGATTAACTAGTGTTTTTGAACTTTAGTCTCTCACAAACAGTGGAACTGATCTGCCGATGTGGGCCAGCAGATCCTGGTGGTTCAGGAGGAATTAAAGATGACCTCATGTGACTTGTCAGGATTAACTCCTACGTAGAATTAGGAAAACATTCATCTCTGTGTGGCCTCATCTATCGGGTACTCACGTAAACTAAGATCAAAGCTGTTTGGTGTGGTATTTCATCGATCGCATTCATCCATAGATATTTCATCAAAGCAACAGATATTAGACCAGATATTGAGAAAATGGATTATTGCTTTTATCATGAACAAACTCAGTCGCTTGAACCTACAGAGTAACAATCTATCAGCACCAGACGAGAGCCAGAGGCATGTTCTGCTGGGTTTAAAATAGTTCCTGGGAAGTTGATCGTCAGTGCTGAGCAGCAGTGGAAACCGCATAGATCAGATTTCTACTCCATATTATTGTGAGACATAAAGGGCCTTGTCAGCATTATGAAACAACATTGTGGATTACCTGTTGAAACAGAGTCATTTAAAGATGATGCATTTCTGATACTTCCAATGAAGATCTCTCCACACAGAGTAACAGGCTTGACTTGATTCCTTGAGATGTACTGCTCAGTGTTATATTGTGTCTGGTGTTGCCACTAGATGGCATTGTTACACTTTATTGTGTTGCACCGCCCTCTGAGGACAGGCTTCCTTTAAGCAGGGGATGAGCTTAATAAATTAACAAATATAAAGTCGTGGAGGCATCTGGAGCACACTGGTCAGAATTTATAGACCCTGAATTACAATGCGGTTTTGAGGCTTGGCTCCCATTGTGTTGATGCAGTTGGTGTGACCATGAAGTATTGATCGCATTATGAAATTCACTTAGATGATAAGTGGTGTCTTGGAATATGTATATTCATAAACAGAGAGACCTCCATTTCTTAATGGCAATCCATTTCTCAGCAGGCATACAGCAGTGTGTTGAAGGCAGAGGTAAAATTGGATTGCATTGCCAAGGGGAGACCAATTTTTTCCTACTGTTCCAAGCCTTCATCGCGGGGAAACCAACACAATTGCTTTGTTTTTTTATATCACATTAACCATTTCTCATGTGGATAACATACTGGAGGTGGCATTGAATGACAATTTATGAATTAAGTTTGTATAAAATGAAATTATGGAGATTACCAGCTGCCACAGAGCAATTTTTTTTATCCGTAATGAAAAGGAAAAAAAATCACAAAATATATACTTGACTAGACAGGACAAAACATTTTAATTGCTGAAGTATAAATCATTGATGCAAGTGTTTTAATGTTTGTAAACAGATCTATTAATGATTTGTGCATTAGGAACACCCTTTCCAACTATAGTAAGGGCTTCACGAACTGCTGAATGAAAGGATTCTATTTATTTATTTATTTTCTTTTTGAGATTCTTAAGGCAACATTTCGAAGCATGAAGCTTCAAAGCAGGGATCATCCGGGGACATGACACAGGTACAAGGAAAGATGCTTTTTAAAAGTGCTCAAGTGTAGTCATGCATTTACCCTAATGTGTGATCAAACAATGGGATGATTCATGGCCGCATCATGAATTACCTTACAGCACACCTTTAAAAAGATTAGCACATTATTCTTTTCTGAGAAAATGATTTTTCCCTCACCTAAGACAGCAGTTTACTGATTGGTGGTGTATTATAAAACCCAAGAAAGTACTTCTCTAACCTTCTCTGCAGTATGTTGAAATGTGTCAAATATGCCTGACCATCTGTGCCACTGTGCATTGTTATACTGCCAAAAGTACAAATGTACATATTAAAAAAATGCAGTTATATTAAAAATAGAATTGAATATATGCAGACTCTAGAAGGGTTTTACACTGCATGCCAATATATTTTCATTTCTCTTCAAGGTTACATTTCACAACATTATGACAGGGCATTACAAGGCTAGAGCTACACCAGCATGTTCTTGACAGTCACATGATCCACTTAATCCAACTGATGGTGTGTTTCATTTGCTGAAGACCATACTGATGACAAAAAGCTCCCGAAACATCCCGTCTTCTACCAGTACTCAACATTGGTTTAACCTACTGCGTATCTCAGTGCGCTCAACTCCTAATATTCGCACAACGGTAGTGGATGAACGCGCATTCATTTGCATTTTCTTTTGCCTATTTTCTGTAAATTCGGTTGAAATTTGTACCACATTTGGATGGAAACCTGACTAGTAATTGATATATTCTATAATACACTGCAAATACATACATACAATACATGCAATATAAGTTAGTACACAGGAAATCTACATATATTCAAAAGGTATTTCAGATGCACACCATATATATATATATATTCATGAATCTTTACTTAAGGGTTGTACATGTTCTTCATGGTGTAATAATGGATGATGGGATAATAAAATAGAGCACACCTTATAGATTAAAATCAAAAATTATCTGAACATTATGTTTTGAACATTATATTATTAGTTTCTGTCACCCCCACCTTCCCCTTTCTCTTAGCTTGTTGGCCTGTCTGATACCAAACTATGCTGACAGACTACCTCAAACCACCTCTTTACTGGGCCATAGCTTTTTGGTATATATCACAGCCAACCCTAAGTACCAACAAATAAGCCCAGGCAAAGCAGTTATTCATCATGTGATGCTTGGCGGTAATATATCTCTCTGTCTTGGTCACCATAACTCTTCCTTATAGTAGCCGTTTGAACACTGCAGTGTTGCCAGGGACAGGAGCGATAACTCTGGTGTAATAATGGACCTCTGCACAGCCATGATGATAGACGAGCCCCCTTGTAGGAATATATTCTTAATAAAACACACTTTTTTAATAAAGGTCCTTTATGTAGGAAGTCTCATGTGGGAGAAAACTCAGGAGAGTGAAATCCCTTCATACCTCCTGTGTGTGTCAAGAAGAGCTGAAGTGCCAGAGGTCAGCTTTATTAAGCTCATTTCATAAGCTCATACATACATTCATGGTCCCCATAAGATGAATTGCAACAACTTGCACTCTGACTTCTCATTTAGCGCCATCATCAGGTCAACATTCTAATTTGTCTAATACTTTGGTTTATGACCAAATACTTGCAAAAATATCCCATCAGCCTCAGCTGTGCTTTGTTTTTAGTTCTAATTTACTGATGTTAGGATGCTAACACGCTAAACTAAGATGGTGGATATTGTAAACATTATACCTGCTAAAGATCAGCATGTTAGCATTGTTAATGTGAGGATGTTAGCATGCTGACGTTCACATTTAGCTCAAAGCACCACTGTGCTTAAGTACAGCCTCACAGAGCTGCTAGTAATTTCAGTACTTTTTAAATGTAGGCCTGCTCTTCTAAACGTACATTTTCATTGCATTATATTTAAGCACATGCAGTATCCTTCCATCATTTTCAAAATATAAGGGGAAGTATGCCAAACTCTTCTACAGCCATTTCTTTGTTAGTTTTTACTGTTGTTGCCTTTATTTTGCATGTGTCCCACCAAACAACCTTATCCTCTGCAGGGGGAAATAGTGGTCATCATTTAGGTTAATATCTTAAGGTCCCCATCTCTGGCTTTGCTTATGCTGAATGCCATTCATCTGCCTGTAGCTGATGAGCTGTCTGATAAGCCTCATAGTAATGGCCCTATGAGATACTTCCACATCTCTTCTTCTTGCTATGGATCAGGTATAGAAAAGGGTAATTGGAATCTGAATGAGAAATCAGATGGCCTTTTGTTACTCAACCTGTGAACCTCATCGAGCAATTCAGGCATGTGAGTCATCTTTTGGTAGTTACAGAGCATGTACCACGTCACAGGCAGCTCACAGTCAAGCTGAAATAACAGTACAGCAGCTCAGATTGTGCATTTACTCTTAAAGAGAAAGCAAAAAACAGGAAAAAAATCCTGTACCTCCTACCTGTTTAGAACTCAGTCTCAGCTATAGTGGACTTCTGCAAAAGAAGTCTCCGGTTTTTGAAGCGTGATGGATTACCAGTTTAAGAGAATAAATATGGTTTGTGGAAGGAATTAGACAGGAAGAAAAACTCATGCACAAATTGAGTTTTTATATGTGAAGTAGAATTGCTCATTCAATGCTTTCTGCTGTCTGTGCTGTTTCTGATATTGGGAACAGCCAATAAGGAAGAAAACCAACTATGTTTGTGCAGAAAATCACCTTCCATCAAAACAACCATTCATCCTCTAGTCGGGCCAATACAACCCAAACTTCCCTCATTGTATCTAACAAAAAAAAGTCACAAGTAACGCAACAATACAAAATAGCAGTAAGTCAGAGGAAGAATAAAAAGATGTGTGCAGAATATGACCAGCCAGACTCATATTAAGTACTTTGAACATACATTTTAGACGTTATATATTACATCCACATCTATTCAGTATGAGTAGATGAGAGTGACAAGTTTAGCCTCGAGGTCGGAGGGTAAGAAGCTACAATATTACGTTATTGTAGACAGCAGTGAAAAAGTAATCTCTCCAGGCTCTCCACTTGTCACACTGTGCAAGCAGCGGTGCTTCACTTATTTTAAGCTCCTCGAGCTAAAAAGAGAAAGAAAAGAAGAAAAGGTGTGATATTAATAAAGAAACTCCCCCAAATCCAGGATTCCAATGGATGATTCCCCCTCAACAAAGTGACTTTGACTCATTGCACGACTATGATATCTGTGGTACTGCTAAGACTGATGGCTCTGTATATAAGAAGCAAGAGGCTAAACTACCTTCAGTTTCGACCCGTTCACTATCACTCACATTTCCTCTACATGATCTTGTTATCAGTGTGTGGGCATCATGTTACCAGTCTGCAGTGCATGCACTTACCAAAAGTGTTTGATATTTTTTCTTTTTACGTTCTCTCAGCCTTGATATTCAGCTCTTACACATTTACCGTGAAGCATGATTTCAGAATATGAGACAGCAAATGAGAACTGTGAGTGAAGAGGAGTCTTGTGACACCTTTTCAGCAGGTTTGTGGTGCAGGGATTTACAATGTGCCATTAACCCTATTATTCAGTTTGGGGATCTTGTAACCCTGGGCACTCTTTAACAGTTAAAAAACATAATCAACATTATTTTATCAGCTTGATGCTTCAAAATGTTTCCTTATTTTACAAGAATTGCTTGTATAAATGATTTTGAACTGATCTCAAACATAACGCCACCAAGTACGATAGCATACTGTCCATTTTTTTGTTAGTGAATGCTTTTTTGGCAAACAAAATGAGTATTTGTTCAAGCATATCCCATATAACAGAAAACATAAAATATTTACAAATTTGGGGTAATAACAATGTTTTATGCTCATTTCTGTGTTTTGTCGTCTCCATTATATGTGCAAGCTCAATTTGTGGCAAAGGGATTCTCACATTTTTTACAGATCGAGTAGAGATCAAGTAATCGCACAGAGAAGAAATCTACCTATTGGCCCAAATATTAGATGACCCTAATTATAAAGCGAAAAAGTAAAACATGAAATACTGGCATTAAAACATAATGTAAATCCCACATTTGTGTTTCACAACACTCTCCTGTCAGGTTCTTTGAAGCAGTCAGAATAATTTTCTCTGACAGTTAGCATTTTTCTGTTTGAGCTCCTCTTCATCTTCGTAAGCTGCTAATTGCTGCTAGCTGCATCGTAATTCTTGGCTGTTTGACAGATGATTCAGTGGTCTGTCCCTGCAGTAAAGATGTCGGGAGATGATTTCGACTCATTTTCATTCGTCAGGAATTTATTTCCTTCGTGTCAGTAAAACACGTTATGTGAGCCGTCAGAAACACCCATAGGTTTTAGAGCTAAAAGACAGACAGACTTGAACTTCCTAGCCAGACTTTTTACATTAAAAAAGAATATATAATGTTAAATGAATAATATGTAATTGTTTAGTCCTCGACAATTACGTATTACGGTTTTTCAAACGTAATTTCCAAAAAAACAATAACGTCTTAAATTTGGGCCAGTACGGTATTTTTAGAATGCCATCCTGGCCGTGCAGCACCATGTTTTTTCCATACGGCGTGCATGTTCACAATCCACTCGACGAAGAAGAAAAAAGAATTGAATAGCAAAAAGAAAAGAATCAATCAGGTACATGCACGATAAGTAATCAATTGATCTATTACTCGTACCCATACTTACGTACCACTTTTACATATCAGGTTTTGATTAAAAAAATATTTAAAGGAAAAAACTAGTTGATTTTGACATTTATTTTTCTGCACATACAGCAGTGGGGTCTGTGGGTACCCAAACAACGAGGAAGTAAAGAAAATGTCAACCAAACACAAGGGTTAATATTGAGTAGTTAGTTCTAGTAAGGTAAAAATTTAGTTTTGTTTTGCTGATTCAGCACACGTAACTTTAGCATTGTTTCTTGATCCTAATCCTTGTCATCATCAATCGATGACCACCCCCTGATTTTTAACAAATTAAATTCCCTATGCTCTGCACCACTTATTACCACTACAGTGATACTAATCAGACATGCACGTTTTATTTTTCAGCATTTTTTAATTTTGCAGTACAGAGCAAAAATAAAATCACCCTAGGGATCTTACAACCACAGCTAACACTGTGTACTGTGGCCTCCCACAGAACTTCGGTACCTTCATCGAGGGCAATTTGACAGTAATTTCTGAGGAAAGGGACGGTATTACTCAATCGCTTCACCCACCTATGTCTGTAGATGAATCATGAGTCCATCTGATGAGGTTCATTCATTTCACTGTTCATGCAAAACGAAGGTGCACCGTCCTCTTGTGCTGTTTGTTTCCTTGTCAATGTCTTCAGTCGTTAGAGTAGGATGAAAGTAGTTTGTCAGCTTCAAGGACTCGTGATTGTACTAAAACAAAAGCAGCAGGGAGGCTCTCCAAAGAGCTGACAGGCAGTGCAGTGAAATGCCCAAGCACCTGCAGGCTGTTACTCCCACAAAACCTACAGTATCTTTTCAGTATGAAACACTTAAACTCTGTAGACTTGAAAAGACTTGGCTGTAAAAAGTTTTTCATTTTGCTGTTTCATGGAGAACAGAGGCTGTGGTCAGCTTAAAAGTTTTCATGGTATCAAAATGTCCATGGAAATTTCTCCTGCAGCTTAGTCTGCTTCTGTCCATCCATATGCTCAGTATGTCCCAAAAACTCATATTTTCACCAAAATATGTTTAAATACTCTGCTTCCATTTCAATCCTGACACAAAACAGTGTTGATCTCACAAGCAGGCGTGTGCATTGGCTTGTGCACGGCTGGATTAACCCGCCCCTCACTGCCCAGGGCAAAAATGAGCTATGGGTCCCCCCTGACTTCCCCCCTCTTCCCACTTGCTGTGTACTGTGTATGTAACCCAGTGACCTTCAAGAACCCATCATGTGTAGTCCTCACAGCAGACTACACATGGTAACTTCATTATATTTTGCCAGAAGCCCCAGATACCAACTAGTATTTGCTTGCTGGAATACTACCTGTTACCAGCCCCTGTGATAATAAAGGTCTTAAAAATATTTGGCACAGTGCCTCATTATAATATATGGCCACGAGATAAGGTAATAACAGCCCAGTATCCCTAGAAATTACATCCATATTGGATGATTCCACACCTCACAATTTCTGTCCAGTGCCAACATTCAGTGCCAATGCAGGAAGTAGTGTGTCCTATATGTAGTAACATGGAAAGTAAAAGGGGTGATAGATGGCCGTGTAACATGTAAAACTTTCATGCAGGAGTAAGGAATAAACAATTATTTTCATTATAGATTAATCTGTCAATTATTTTCTTATCGGAAAATCATTTTCAGAAAATGGTGAAAAATGCCAGTCAGTTTCCCAGAGCCAAAGGTGATACCTTTGAATTGCATGTTTTTGTCTGAACAGAGCAAAACCCAGTTTAAAATTATATAAATTGTTTAACATTTTTGTTGTTTAAATGACTACATTTTTGCATTTAACTAAATTTTTGTTCATTTTCTGTAGATCGCCTAATCAATCAACTAATTGTTTCAGCACAAGTTGATATTATGATTTAGTGGTGTATTTTTACCAACCAATTTACACTTAGTTAAAGTCCCACTGCATTCAAAAATGTGTTTTGTTTATTGTTTGTTCACTTGGATATTTGACCTTCTCTGTGCAGAGTGATGTGTGTGCAGAGTTTGACACTAGAAAGCTGTTTTTATATTCATCTGCTTAATGTTAATTTTCTATTCTGTTGCTTTCAAAAAACAAAATGGACTGTGTAGAATTAACTTTTTAGCTAAGACAATGACAAAAACAATAGTGCTGCTTATTATTTTATATATAGATAAATATATAGATAATGTATACACATACAGATACTGTACATGTTCACTGATAGGTTAAAATATATTCAGACACAAACAGCATTGATTTACTAATCTGTTTACAGACAGAGCTGGTTGCCACGTATTGAGTTATTTGTAATTTATAACCTCTAATTGGACAGTGACAATGCTTTCAGACTGCTGGCTGTTTTCCACGGCTGGTTTAAGCTATTCTCTTATCAGCAGTAAGCATACTTGTTGAACTAGTAGTCTGACACACAGTTTATCACCTGTCCTTCAATTACTTTATCAGTCAGCAGGCCGGACGTGTCAGATCCCAGCAGATAGAGAGTATGTTGTCGAGGCAGAAAGAGACAGGAAGGAAGAGAAGAAGAACTGCAGGAAAACAGGAATAGAAAACATTTATTTTCTTTGGCCTTAGAGCAGATACTTCTGTGTCTTCTTGACACGTATTCCCTATACCACCTCTTCAGCAGGTCTTTAGGAGTTAATATCTATTGGCAGCGCAATTTTCAGACTGAAACCAGACAGAGTGCCAGGAAAACATGGAACAATATGTAGGTTGTCACACCATGTAAGAGTGAGTAGAATGAGCTGCAATGATTTCCCATGCCGTCTAAACTTTTACACATTTCACGCAGTTCCCTGGACTAATTTCCTTGAGTGCTCTCAACAGTCCTGTAAGATTTGTTTGGCTTTTAGAGTGCATCTTTTGAATCGTTCCACAGTCCAATTTGGTTAAGAATCTTTTGAAATGCTGAAGATCATGAACCTTGAACATTATTTTTAGACTTATGGGAAGCTTAACATGCGCAATGGGACTGATTTTTGAATTGTGAATTATTACAAACAGGATACAGCAAAAACATCTTTTTTGTGCTTTTTCTTCTGCTTTTGCTTTTGCTTCTTCGTAGTAGCACTAGTATTATATTATTAAAGGAATAGTTCAACCTAATCGCTTTCTTTCCAAGAGTTAGATGAGATTAATACCACTCTCATGTCTGTGCTTTAAGTGTGGAGCTGGAGGCAGGAGGCGATTAGCTTAGCTTAGCATAAAGACTGGAACTGGACTGGCTCTGTGCAAAGATGAAAAATAAGACCACCAGCACCTATAAATATCACTACGTATCACAGTGTATCTTGTTTATTTAAGCCGTGCACAAACAGAAATGTAAAAACAACAACTTGTGCTTTTTATTTGTTAACAGTCTAACTTTTATTAACAGTGCCTTCCCGGAGTCTTGTCGTCACAGTTAGGTTGCAAGGCAAACGGGGGGGACGATGCAAAGAAATGGTGGACAGATAGATAAACTGTTGTTTATCTATCTGTCTATTGTTTGTCAAAAATAGATGCAACACATAACTCTAAAACCACAAATTATCATTTGTACTTCTGTATGTGTACATATCAAACAAACAAGATACATTATCTTACCTAATGAACTTTAGAGGTGCTGGTAGATACATTTGAAACCTTTGGAGAGAGCCATGCTAGCTGTTTCCCTGTGTTTCCATTCATTTTTCCCCCCAGTTTGTATGCTAAGCTAAGCTAATTGCCTGCAGGCTCCAGCTCCATACTCCACGCACAGACATTAAAGTGTTATCAATCCTCTTATCTAAGTGTCAGCAAGAAAGCAAAAAAGTGTATTCCTCAAAATATTGAACTACTCCTTTACACCTGCACTAATCAGTATTTTTATAATAGCAAAGGGTCAGATAGCTATGTGTAATGTGAAAGGTGTTCTTTGTAATGATGAGCCGATCTGACTCTGCAGTCCCCTTCAGTTCTGCAGAGCATTTTAGCATCTTTCAGCTCACTCTTTTGTTTGGCATTTAGCAGCTAAAGAGCTAGATATTTTCTCCAGGAGTTGATGGTTAATGATGTCTGCAGACACATTACAACACAGATCTCCATTGTAATATTAATAACTTATTAATGCGCTAAGCAAAATTTCAACTAATACATATCTAAAATGTATTATTGGTTTTCTTTGTGCCGCAGTTTGTTTGTCGGGGGCTCGTTGTTTAGGATTCCCCAAACAAATCATCATATTCCCTCAGACACTATGCAGATGGTGGTTGATAATTAGGAGGCTGAAATATGTCACTTTTATGAGCATTGTATTTTGCTCTGCTGCTGTAGTGTTGCACTCAATGCAGAAACCAGACTGCACCCATCTAATCCCTCACACTTCATTGACACATCAGTGAGGACGGGTGTGGTTAAGCTCTTGATGAAAGATGCAGTGTGGTTACTATGAGTGTGTCCATTACCTCCACGGTAGATTTCTTATTTTGCCTCAGCACCTCAACTTATAGCAGACTGAGCTGTTTGGAATGGCTTTTGATTGGTGCAGGATAACTGATTTATGATTTAAGCCATTATCCTTTACCCAGCATTCTTGGTGTTTTGTTCAGTATGTCCTCCCATTTGAGAAGAAATAGAAACATTGGCATTAAAACATTATTTGTCGCCATGATTGTAAGAGCACAATGTGAGGGGGCCTTGAGGCGACAAATGAAGTGAGCTGAAAGGAGGCACTCATTGTCTTGTGCACTCATCAAGACTTAAAACTCCAAGCGATTAAGTTGGATAAGGCTTGATGAGACCCTATATCAGACCCTCTACATCAGAAGTACTTTGTGACTAATAGCATTTGTCACAGGTTGTTGAACATACATTTGGTTTTGCATTTGGAGACTTTGTTCAGACCCAGTGGTGAATTTAAAATTTGCCTTGAGGCAAAAAGAAATTGTGTTGTGTTTTTCTTGCTGCACTGGGGAGAAAAAAACACAGTATTAATTCCCAACAGCTATAGCTAGATTTAGGTTTGACACTTAAAGCTGTCACTTTTGTTCAGCATGTGGTGTGGTGGGTCCATTAGAAATGGAGCCTCAGGTCCCTTAGAAATGGAGCTGTGGGGAAACCACAGTATTGGAGGGGTTGATTGTACTATGAAAATCATATACACAAATCATAAAACTAGAGTTAAGATTTAAAAGGTCAAAAGTAAGTCACAAAAGCTTCAGCTATGATTTGAAATATTAAAAGTAGGATTTTGAATGTTGAGAGTTTCTGAACACACAGAGATTCAACACACAGATTTCAGAGATGGAGATCTGCTCTTTCAGCTTTACATGTTGCGTTTTCTGACACTGATTTAAGAGGGGAGAGGTCTGAAACTCAAACTGAAGCTCCATAGCTACCATTGAGGACACTGAGGGCGTGTCCTCAATATTTATTTATCTAATTTTTGTGAATTTGTGTGTTTCAGCAACCTGGGGGTGCTTCACATTCTCAATTTAAAAGCTTAGACATAGTGGGTATTTCATAAGCTAATTACATTATTTTTAGACTTAACAAGTTCCATCATTTAGACTTTCATGTTGGAAAATAGAATTTACATGAATGTATAACTCAGGAGTTACCTGACTAAATAAAGTATAAGTAAGTAAGCAATCCAACCCACTCTTTGGTTAGTGGTGTAGTCGAGGTGGGTTGTCAATCAATGTTGTTATTTTTATATTTCAAAGCATAGATTCAACTTGTGAAACTTTATTTTTAACTCTACATTTCTTAATATCAGTTTTATGAATTGTGAATGGCATTGTATTTGTTTCTTTTTTTCTTGCTACCACTCTCATACACGCAGATACAAACACATTGACCAAACAAATGTTCTTTTCAGAACATTTTGGTTAATGGTGTAGAGTAATCGTCCCACTCCATGAGATGAGCTACACACAAGAAATCTGTATCAACACTTTTTGGCTTGAAGGATGATTTTGCAAAGCCATTTTAAGTGGAGCTTCATTTATGGGTACAACAGTTTCCTGGTCCAGAAAATATGTGGATTTAATATTAATCTCAATAGAAGGTTTAACAGCCCAATCAATCCAGTTAAATTATTGTTTCTGTGGTTGAAAAGTGAGTCTGTAGGAGATAAACATTCCCTAGTAGCTCATAATCTTCACAGTTTGTTGCCAACCTGCCCCAATGGAAAAGCAGTTTTTCTTTTGGTCATTAATTCTTTCAGATGGGAAGGACAAAGTCCTGTGAACATAATCAAAGCAAGTGTTGCTCAGCGTTGACCACATTTGTTGAAATGTGAGTGGTCATATTAGGAGGGCCATGCTGACTAGCTGCCTGGAAAGTGGAACTACATTAAAAATGGGGAGCAATTTCCTCTTCTGCATCTTGTGCTCTCTGTGTAGATATATTACTGTATGAGCTCCCATCCTCTCCGTGACCAGACACCCTTCTCTGCTTATAAAAGTAGAACGCTTTTTTAGCCTATGCATCACATTTACCTACAGTGTCATCCACAGTGTCACTGTGGTGAGGGGCTTTGAATGGCTCGCAATAAATCATGATTTTTAACAGCTTCAGGGATTGAGTTCACCTCTATCTAGACTTGACCTACTTCTAAGCAAAGTCCACACAAGTTGTTGTAGAGTCCCTCGTGAGAAAAGACAAATGTGGATCTTCTCTAAATACTCATTGTGCACTTTGTCATTTCATTTGTTATACACACTACGCAATCACCCCTCCCATCCAGCTCCCATTTACTATTTTAACTCACATCCTGCTCCATTATTGTGCCCTGCAACACCACGCACATTAGTCTAACAACTGTTAGTCCTCAACAATTTGTATTTCTTGATGTAATTCGAAGGTTGTGAGTGCTGATTAGAAATTGAAAGCTCCGAAAAATACTAGCAAGTGGACCTTGAGTTTAGGGCTGCAACTAACAATTATTTTCATTATCTGTTAATCTATTGATTATTTTTCCATTTCTTACTCTGTAAAATGCCAGAAAGTGGTTAAAAAATGTCCATCGCCATTTCATTCTTCAAATGTCTTGTTGCGACAGTTATTTTCATTATAGATGTAGAAAAATTGTTTAAAATGCCTTACAGTTTCTCAGAGTCCACAGAGATGTCTTCAGACGTCCTGTTTTTTCAGAGAAACAGTTCAAAACCCAAAGATATTCGTTTTCAAATGTTATAAACAAGAGAAAAGCAGCAAATCCTCACACTGGAGAAGCTGGAACTAGGAAATCTTTAGCAGTTTTACTTGATTAAACTTGACTTAAACAATTACTCGATTATCATTGATTAATTGTCAGATCATTTCAGCTTCACTGGAGTTAAGATAATATTTTGTTAAACTGTAGATGCGGATTGCAGTTGTGGCTCCATGACTACCTGTGAGATATTATTTGCCACTTCTAAGCTAGAGAAAACAAAAAAATCAGAAAATAAATCTTAGGTTGTCCGTGTAAATGGCAAAAGCCATTTTAGCACTTTCTCTTAGTGATAACAAAGATGAATTTAATATAAAGCAGCAATAAATAAGATTTTGAATGCTCCATAGCACAAACTGACTGGTAGGATTGTTGATCAATTCCAATGCCTCAACAGTTTCTTCACCTGGATTTCTGGGTTTCAGCTTGAACTCCTGAAACAACTCCCTCCTGCTACAAGCTACTGCTATTTTCACATGCTCAGCAAGCAACAAAAGAATGAGGTGTCCTGAGAGACTTCATCAACAAAAGCAAAATAGCCATGTTCTCTAGCCAGTCAACAGTAGAAGAGTTCAGTGTTTGTATTGGTGTGATGTACTACTTTTTTTTTTTAAATAACTGAATGTTGGAACTGTTGGAGCTCAAATAAGGTTGACTAATCACCTCATAAAAATGTGACTCTGACTTTTCAGTCAGTTACATAATCCGTCAATATGTCAATTAAACTGCAACTTTGAAAAGCTACAGCCAATTAAACTTCACAAACAGACATCAAAATATTTGTCCTAAGATTTACTACTTTTTTTCCCTTTCTGGAGCTGTTTTACCACCACATACTACAGTGTAAACCTGCTTAGTGTGGACAGTAGTAGTATGGATTTGGGACACGCAGTAAGAGTCTACAGTCATGCTTACAGCAGCAATGTTTTGAGCTAAATGCTAACATCGGCATACAAACGTGCGCGCAATGACAATGTTAACATGCTGATGTTTAGCTGGTATAATGTTTACAATGTTCACCATCTTAGTTTAACGTGTTAGCATGCTAACATTTGCTAATTAACACTAAACACAAAGTACAGTTGAGGCTGATGGGGGTGTCATTAGTTTTGCAGAGGTCGGCAGAGCTCAAAGGAGAGAGAGAAATGGTGCATAGTAAATTAAAGCAATATTGCCAGTGAATATGAGAGACCCTGGCTGCGGTATACTAGGCTCCGTATTTTACTGTCACAATCTTTCCCAGTCCTTGTTAGGATGGCATAGTTACATTGTTAAGGTTTTACCCACCTCCTCACACCCCCCCCGATGGAAACATGTTACCCAAGTGTCTCTCCAACCTGGGGATCTCTACATATAGCACTCGCCTGGTTCCCCGCCTTCCCTCGGGCTCAATTAGAACCATCATTCAGTGGACTCCACAGTCGAGATATTCGCTGGCTGTGTTACTGACAGACGAGTTATGAAAAGCAAAACCTTGGAGATAAGACGACTAATGACATCTTTGTCTACTGTGGATGACAGTTATATACTGTTCATTTTGACAGAAACAGACAACTGCTTCAAAATAAATTAAATCTGAATCAACTTTATCAGTAAAGTGAGAGGGTAAATTAATTGTTATCACACACAAGACCACAGTATATCAACAAAAGTATGACTGATGGAGTTATAATAATGATAATAAAAATACTTGTGCTTCTAAAACAAGATAAGATAAGAACTTTATTCATCCCAAGGACATTTTTGGTCCCAAAAACATTGGTACACATAAAATACATACATGTAAAATAAATACATGTATGCTATAAATAAATACTATATACATACATAGTAACCTGCCAAGGAACTGAAATGAAAATTTGCTTAAAGCTTACTCTGGTACAATACATCAAATGGTAACATTGATGTATATTATTGTACATAGTCCCTTAGAAATAAATATAATAACTAATAAATAAAATATATATATGAAATACATACATACATACTATGGATGCACCTATACGAGTGACTGATAAATTATTCTCAGATAAATGAGAACATTTTTTAAATTAATTATTGTTGTTGTTCTATAATTTCAGACGATAATTACGTCCGATAATGTGGAGCCTTTTCTTACAATAGCTGCATTGTGACGCTGATTTAACACTGCAAGTATAATAATGTCACAGGCAGATGAATAGAACTAACTGCATTACTGCCTGTCAACACTGTCAAGGAAAATCTGGTGATATCTTATATTTGTTTCTTGTCAACAAATCCCATTAAAAGACCATAACCAACATCGAATTGATTCTACTAAATATTTCCTGTGTAGCCAAAGCCTGATATAGTGAATTCCTCTGTGCAATAGAGCTCCATTGTTGTCCAAAAACACATCAGTGAGCCACACTGTTGCACTGAGTGACATGTTCATTTATCACAATGAACATGGAAACCATATTTTATTTGGACATACACCGTCCTGCAGCCCACATGCACACGCAATGTGTATTTGTCCGCAGCTGAAAATAGTCCACAACAAATGCACTATTTACTCCTGTAAAACTAAAATGCCCTGCTGTTTTAGGAAATTACAGAGCTTTTTTAATAATTAACTAGTTTTTAAAAGATTTATGTCTTCAGGAGTACCACAAACATGTAAAGGAAGTTAACGCATAATAGCTAACGCATCGTTGGTTTTGGTCTTTTCATGGATTTGTTTGACACTAAGAAAAATATAAAAGAACGGTAGCCTTTGAAAGAAAAAGAGAGAGAACAATGTCAGTAAAAATGTCTTTTCTTATGTTGCACTACTAACTACAGATTCTGACTGTGGGAAAATAAACAGTTCAATATAAACATTTATCTCACAATTTTGTTATTGCAAGATTGTTATCTGTTAGTACATCCGTATGGGCCATGCCAAAACTGACAATTATTGGGTATTGTTATTGGCCCTGAAGTTGCATATCTGTGCATCTGTAATACGTCTTGGAATAAAATAGAATAAATGGGAAGGTAGAAAAAAAATAAATGGAGGTGCGAAGTACAAATGAATGCTTGAATGAAATAGCAAGACACTGGTCACAGTGTCGCACATTACATGCAATAGATAAACTGTACAAAAAAGTGCATCTGTCACTATATTACCATGTCACAGTGTAACAACTGTACTGACAGGTGCATCTGTATTATATACAGTATTTATAAATATATATTCACATCGAAATATTTATGTATTTCATTTATTCAAATACTTCTCAGTTTTTTTCCCTGTACGGAAGTAACCTTCCAGCTTTTACGCAGTGACTGAACATCAGAACATTACTCCTTTGATTGTGCGGTAAGTGATATTCATGAGGTACTGTTTCCTAGCAACATACTGTATGCACTGTGTATAAGCCACAGTATCACATTCACTCACACTATCAAAGACAAAAGGTGAATGAAATATTAGTGGAAGATTTGAGAAAACGTGAGACTCTGACCGGCTCTGCTCTTGCTTCATACATACATTCAGAGTTACTTCTTTCCCTTTAAGCTCGCTCTTCTATCGCCGTCCACAGTGAATTGTTGAGCCTTTGCGACTGACGCTGCTTCTTCTGTTGGAAAATCACTCCTCTAGATCAGACTTTTTACAGCAAAGCAGGCACTGTCAGTCTCGAGTCTGTTTATGATGGTATACAATAGCAATGCTACACAGCTGAGAGAGCTCAGTCAAAGGACCCTTGAGAGAAACATCACTGCATTTCTTCCCCCAATCTTGCTGTATATTGGTGCTCAATTCTAGACAAATGTGCTCCTGTGCTCATTCTGTCACCTGAGGCCAGTTGTATTGTATTATCTTCAGGTGCACACGGGAACAGGTCTGTACTGAGTGGACTGGACATTTTATCGGCTCAGCTATTCATACTTACACAAGGATTGTCCCAGCACTGACTGCTGAAGATAGCTTTGACTCAGTCCCCATCCAATGCAATCAGCTACAATTAAAATGGTTAATGAAATTAAATTATTTGATGACTAAAATCGAATTAAATTACTTTTTGAGAGCTTTCTTGCAAGAAGACGGTTTGCGTTTACACTTTTGACGGACTTTGACATGGTCCAATTGTCTTATGAAAGTGTGCCAAGACCATTTCAAGAACATATAAAAGGATTAATAATTGCACTGTGATCCAGTCCTCGTGTGATGGGTTTTGTGGGTACTTATGCTCATGTTAATATTTCCCACTGCTGTGCGAGCAATATTTGAATTAATGTATTCCACTAATCTGAAGGAGCTGTCATTGTCACTGTGATGACTTAGCGATGAGGAGGGGTCTACGCTCAGGAGGAATATGGATTTTCCACCTCATCGACAACGTGGTGTAGTTGTAACATTTATAGTGTCATTCGTTCATTTAGGGTCCTTAGCTCATGTGGATAAACCTCTCAACCCCTATCTGAGCATTTGCATCTCCCTATCGGCAATTACACGGTTGAGTATTCTGCATTGAACCCCTCAATAGCCGTATCAGTGCCCACAGAAATTTGTTCCAGAATATATTTTGCCATTACGCTGCCGAACAACATCTCAGGTTGTCCTAAATATTCTTCAAGTTTATTGAAAATTGCTGCCTTTCAGACTCAGACGCATTGAAGCGAGGAGAGGCCAGCTGTTGGAGAAATAATACATACTCTCCTGTCTTCTCCACAGTTGGGAGGGAAGTCCTTAGTTATAGAAACTGAAGTCTCTGCTGGCTGGAGCTGATGTGCACGTCTGTCTGTCTGTCTATCATATTTAAAGGTCAATCATTGTTTCTCACCAAAAACATTGTGTGCATCCCTGAGATTTAATCAATTTCTTTAATGCATTTCCTTCCTCATAAAACATTTGCAGATCTGATTTTTGGAATAATTTGATTTGATAATTAACCCTCATGCATATGCATGACAAATATAAACAAAACGCGGACCACTCCTAAAAACGTTGCTCTTTTGAGGTACTAGTGTTCAAAAACTCTTCAAGGTACCTTTAATGTGAGATTGTATAAAATAGCTGCTGACTCAACTCTGTTGTTAGTTTGTGTGTTAAATATACAATAAATTCTAAAATACATACCCCAAATAATGGACGGCAGAAACAACATGTTGACATGTCATGAACTGATGAACTGATGAACTCATGTCATACTCACCACGTTGTTGGTTTGAGTTTAGCTTTTTAACAGTGTTAATGAGGCTAAAGCAGCGCGTACTGTACAGCTCTACTGATTCATTATGATCTGTTCCAATATGCTGTTTTCTAATGTTGAATGAAAACTCAGCTCCTTCCTGCAGCTGCTTCACAGTAAAAGCTCTCCAGCCACAGTTTTACCATGAAGACGATGCAGGAATTGTAGAGTCATCATGAGAGAGAGAGATCATAATGATTTAATCAGTAGTAGCTAGACTGTAGTGATGATCAGTGTCCATCAGTATGCTTCTTTTTATGTTGGGTCATTTAGTGTTGTCCCTGCTGGTAAATTCAAGCCCTTTTAGTGAGCTGAAGTTAAATAAATTGTCTTTAATTTATTATCACACACAGATCAAGGCATATTTTTGAGCGACATACAGTATATGCTTTTCTTTTTGTAGATGTAAGAGATGATGAATTCTCCTCATCATGTCTTGTTGATTTTGTTTGTGGATGTCTTCCAGAGAAGCAGCCGCAAATTCAGTCACTTTTGGTTCCCCAATAATCGCGAAAACACTTCTGTAAGATCCGGGAGGGATTGATTATTTCAGCTCGAGGAACAACATATAAGTAATGTGCAGCTTGTGTTGGCCTTTGCCAAGTGTTATTTATTAATAATATATTGATTTACTGATTTATTTAGTTAGTATCCCACATCAGCATCCTGCAGTGTCTCCCGTATATAGATTTTATTTGGCAGACAGCCAAAAAGTGTTTGTTTCCAGAATATTGTATTCATGTGAATTTGTGACTTCATATTGAATTCTCAGTACTCTTTGCAACATGAGAACTGAAATATGCTACTGAGCCTTCCTATTTTCTGATTGTGATTCTAATAAGATACTTTTAATGCTTTGGCTCACATCTTTATTATTCCTGCCAGAGTGGCATGATATATTTCTAAATTTGTTCAAACAAAAGGGAAAGAAATCATCAAGAGTGTATGTCATGCAAAACCCTGTGGTCTCTTGAGAACATAAACATTGCAGACACCTCATTCTGTCTCTGCTGTGGGAAGATGATATATATTCTGCTCTGCATTTTGCAGTCATCTAGTACTTGGGCATGCATTTAGCACACTTGCTATGCAACAACTGTTATTTTCCAAGCCTTTTGTGTAGGGGGCTCGCAGTATCAGGGAGGCGTGGAGGAGATGATAGATCCTGAGAGCTCCTTGCATGCAGAGGCCTTGGATTTAAGTAGCAGCTAACCATTCATTTTAAATAATTTCATGTTTCCCTCCACCAATTCTCTGTCCTTCCACTGCTATTATCAGAGTAATTGTGCCAACATATTATTCAGAGGATGGCAGCCATTGTCTTTTTTCTTCAGGGCTGACAAACTTGTTTTTTTAATCAGTATTATTAGTTTACAGCAGGAATAAAAAACACTCACACAGAAGAGCTGCCAATCATTTCGTTGAATATAATGTAAGTTTGTTACAGTAATTTACCATTCTGCTTCTTAATCATACAACATGCATTGCATGTATTGATAGTAAAAAGGAAGGGAGAAATAGTTTCTAAGGGTCAAAATTCATGACCAAACTAACTCGTAAAAGAAACCAGTAGATTTTCCCGAATCACACAAACCTGAAAGCGGATGTTGAAGTTTTAAAACATTTTTAATAGAAATAAAATTTTGTATAAAAAAAAACTAAACATGCTTCACACACTTCATTAGTTTTCATGAGGTTTTACAAATACATAGTCAGATAGCCGGGCACTGTATCTTTTTGTACATTTTCCCCAATTTTAAGATATGTCAGGACATAAAGCAGACATCATCAATCTATTTAATAACATACATTAACTTGCCATTTAATTTGGTCAGCACTCACATTTTATTCTGCAACACAAATGGTGTTGAAAGTAATACACAGGGAGGCATGAAAAGCAGCATTGAATTCACAACACAAATGACCCCACAATGTTTTCCCCCAAGACATTAGAGGGCTTTTATACTGCACAAAGCCAACTATTAATCTGTTCAGCGAGCTGAGGGTGATTGATAGAGATATTGTATACTTTTTCAATTAGATTTTTGCAATTTGCAATTTGTTGAAAAGCCTTACAACTTCCTGACACCTCCTTCCTTATCATGAGAGTGCCTGAGGAGGACATGTATAGTAATGAAATTTCTCAGTAGCTGGTCCATTATGGATATCACCTTTAGGGCATATTGCACAATCCTCTCAAGGGCATACTTCATCTTAATTCCCCTCTTAATGGATCTGTACAGCTAAGCTTTACCCTTACACTATGTGTGACCAAGAGAATAGCTGGTGGCAGTGATGGGAGGGTCATCCTGGATGACAGCTCACAGTAAGATCTCCTGGCTAAAATACTGTTTGTTTTAACCACGAGCCACCGTTTCAAAGCACATACAGGTATGCGGAGGGCAGTGGCAGCCTTAGGCTAGCTGGTAATACAAATCATGGCCTCACTTAAGCACAGATAAATAATCACTCACTAGACCTTCACCATTTGAGAACAGTTTTTAACGTACAATAGGCTCGGGCCCAAACAATTGTTAACAACGCTGCAACAGAGTTTAAACGCATTCCAAAGATATTATTTTTTCTTTTTCTTATTTATTTTTTTTTAACAACACAACACAGGATGTTGAAACTGGCATGCTCAAAATTGGCAGAGACCATCTTATATGTGTAATCATTCTTATTAACTCAGTAGAAACCTGGAAGAGGAAAAAAAATACATGGAGTCTGGTACAGATTTGCTGCATTGTTGAGATGATCACCAGTCATTTGACTCATGAGATACATTTAGAAATAAAAACAAACACAACCCCCTCTGAGAAATCCATGGATCATGTTTTCATGCCTTTTTGGTGTTGATTAATCCCTTGTGATGCCGTGAGGGTTTCAAGAATAATTATGTTTGCAAAACTGGCAGACAGCATTGAGAACACCTGAACATATTCTTGATTTTAGTTCAGTTTTAGTCAGCACTGCTCAAGATGACACACAAGTCTTTGAAAGAGGGCATAGCTGAAATGTAAACACTCAAAAGGAAAGCTCCATCTGTCAGTCTCCAGGCCTCTGCCATGCAAGCATTTATCATATTTCTTTTTTTGTGTGTATTCTCGTGAGGCAGACAGAAGATGGAACCTTACAATTGTACTGTTATCTGTTCTGGTCCCCTGTTTTGTCCATCCCTGTGGTCTCTCCTTGCCATGGCACGTCTTTGGGCAGTGCTTCTGTCATCTCCACTTGAACAATGACATATCCATTTTTTTTGCCGGCCATGTGAAATTCCACTGCATGTTTTTCTCCATTAGGGTGGAAATCCTGAATTAGGATAAGAACCGTTGTCCCTTAGATTGCATGGTTGCTGTAGCTGATGTAGGTTTGCTTTGTTGGGAAAGCTGAAAGAGAAGAATGAGAGGGGAGATTGAGAGTCAAAGGTGAACTATTGTAACCTGTGAGATGAGGAAGACTAGGTCATGTGGGCATTTGTTTGGCAGTTTTCCCAGTGTAACAAGTGTAATCTGCCCCCCCCCCTTCAGCTATCAGGCCTCAACTTTCCAGTTGTCTCCCCAGACTGTGTTAGCTGATTCGCTGAGGTGGAGCAGATAAATCCTGACATATCACCACCAGATCTCAGCAGTTGAGGGAGCTGGCCCAGACAGGAATTTTTCAATTTCATCAAGCCATATATCCACAGTGGCGATGACAATGACAAATGGTGCTTATTCAAATAGCCATGCACTGTTCAGCCCCTGTAAACGGTAACCCCATGAGGATAAATTGCTGCTGGCTATCAATTCTGCGTCTTTGCCTTCTCACCACTTATTGTAACAAAAGGCCCTATTAACCCTCCACAGAAACATAAAACAAGATAGGAATTAATGTTGCACTATGTGTTTACATGTAACTATTCTGATGGGCCTCAACACAGTGTGCCATTGTTACTACAGAGCATTGTCAGGCAGTTCATATTGATTTCAGTTTTCTGTGTTAACAGTAAATACAATGTCAGCTCTTTTATTCTTCTGTGAAGGGAAACATTTCTCACAACTGCTGGTAAAAGTAAGGAGTAAACAAAACTTTAAAATGTGTGACAATAGACTTGATTCCATGTTAATAAAGGCCAGAATGGAATGAATCTCTGGTGATAGACATGATTAAAACCTTTTCCTGTCTGAGGCAAGCCGAGGAAGAACGTTTTGGACGTCAGTCATTTCTGCTGACTCAATTGCTGAAGTCATTATTTACTTCACTTGTATAAATCCCGGGTGTGTCACTGATACAGTAGCGCCATGCACTTTTATTGGTATTGAGATTAGGAGGAGGCAGACACTGAGAGATTCAGCTGCTTCAGAAAGGAGAGTCAGATGCCCTTTGACGTGTTTAAACTCTGGCTGCAACCAATGTATTTCATTATTGATCTCTCGATTGTTATTTCAATTAATTGTTTAATCTATAACATGTCAAACAGTGAAAAAAAAAATAAATCACATTTTCCCAGAGCCCAAGCCCGAGGTCTTTAAATTCAGTGTTTTGTCCAAAACTTTATTGGTACTATATTGAATTTACATCATATAAAACAGTAAAAAGGGAATGAAGCTGGACCCAGCAGATATTTGGCCTCATAAACGACTTTAACCAGGGGTTTTAAGTCATTTATGCCAGTTTAAACCTACAGTTTTTCACTTTAATATGTAAACCTTTGTTTACATTTTGTTTTGTGTTGCATTATATAATGACATATAGTTTGTCAAAATAAAATAAACTCAAATTAAATGGTCAATTAGATTTTATGGTTTTTTTTGGAGGAAAATTAATCATTTAGATTAATCAATTAACAAGTGAAACGATAGTCGATAGATTAATTGATAGAAAATAGTCGTTAGTGGCAGCCCTAACCTAAAACTCTGGGAAATTACAATGGGCATTTTTCACTGTCTTCTGACATTTAATAAACAAAACGATTTATTCAAGAAAGAAGTAATCAAGAAAGTAATTATTAGATTAACTGACTGCACAGCTTGTCAACACAAACACTTTAGCCAACAGACCAACAGCACTCTTATTGACCGTGGTGCGCCTGACACCAAAATGTCTCTTTCTAAACATAAAAGAAAGGTTGACCAAGCGAGAACAACCTAGTTATTCAAGTTTGAGACCGGTAACTTAAACAAGTATTCGATTATGCAAATTGTTTGTTTTCTATCGATTGACTGGTCAATTAATCAACAAATTGTTTCAGTACTAGTAAGTAGAGAGAGCAATAGTCAAAGAGGGAAGGTAGCTTTTTAGCATGTGGATCATGTCAAAGTGTCAAATTCCATGTGTAGACACTAAATTCAATGAAATAATGATGAAAATCAGATTTGTGAACATCCTAATGACAATAGAGAAAAAAATCAATGTTTCCCACTTTAATTTAAGGTTTTACTGAAGTAGAATTGTAGTTGCATTGTTGAACTGCAGAATATGTTTTGTGTTGACAACTGTAATCCATTCCTTCATGACTTCACCCCGCCACATAATTGAGAATCCTGTAATGGTTCCTACTGACTCGCAAACAATACCCCCCCCCCTTCCAAATGAACAACAGTGGCACATTTACTGGATTCAATGAAGTGTTAAATAACATGCTCCACGTCTGTTGATAAATAATTATTTTTTACTCTGCTTCCTATCACTGCATCAATTTGTTTGATTTACAGACACTGAAGGACAAAACATGCCCGAGAAAAAAAACAACCCCTGTGGGTTCTTAGTCAAAGGCTTCCTCATTAGCATTTGTGTACTTACTTTGTGTTTCGAGGCTTTCACACAGCTCGGTCTTGGCTTCTCCGTTGGGTCTGAGTCCGGCCTTGGGGCTGAACTTGTTGGACATGGTGGCGGCGGTAACCACGGCCTTGAGGCTGCGTGTGCGCTTGGGCACATTCTGCTCGGGGTGGAAGAGAACAACGTAGACCTTTGGCATGTAGAGCAACCCAAGGGACACTGAGGCGCTCAGGCTCACAGAGATGGTCAGTGTGGTTGTTTGGATGTACATCTGCAAACACCAAACATGCACAACACAAACAGTTTAGCCCTAGATTGTGCAGATTTTTCTATACGGGTGGAGACCTGTACAGTACAAGTGACATCTGCTGTGTATCATTCTAATTAGAGCGTCCAATGACCCGTTTGTTGGCCAAGCTGTTGTTGAAGTAGTTTCTACTGTGTGCAATGGAGGCTTCTGATGATGATGTTGTAAAGCTTGTTTTAAATCAGCATCTCATCTGCTTTTAGGGCGCATGTGCCAAACCACCCAAGGCCACCTTGTTTGTTTAATTTTCTGCCATGCTAGTTTTAATATGGCCATCACATCAACCTGAACACAGATTTGAAAACACCAGTCGATTGGATCCTATTCTGGCTCATAACAAGCAGGCCCGTAAAAAAAGAAACAAGCTCGTGAAAATTTTACACATGGTCAAATCCTCTGAATCATCGGGGAGAGCAACTCTGAGTATCACTCTCACTCATTCCATTTTAATTGTTTCCAAAGCTGCAGCAAATGAATGAGTCATCTTCAGGAAAGCATTAAAGAAGAAGGAACGCTTGTGTAATTTCTGTACATCGTACTATGTTGTGACTGCTTGACTGGCCATCTGAGAGGAATTAAACTTGTAAGTTGTGTTACAGAAGTTACAATTAAATGAGACTGCAGACTTCCAAATATTATGGCATTCTCTACAGCAGGAGGTCCCGACCTTTTGTAGACTGAGGAGGGGAGGTGTTGGTACAGGTACAACCAAAAAAAAAAAAAGGTAACACATTTGGATATTAAAACACACATTAGGCCTTTTATCTGCCCTACCAGCTCTGGAAAAACTCTCAAGTTCTCTGACTCATTTTGCTACCTTGTTATTACAGTAATATACAGCGTTCACGCCACATAGTTCAGACCGTAATTACGAGCAGGCAAGTGGGAAAAACCATCCACGTTAGCCTCCGACCTGTAATTCCAAGTTGAAGATGTGAACACTAATAGTCCATTTTTGATATAAGGACTTCAAGGGCTACAACCATGGATGTATAAAGAAAACAGGATACAGCATCAGAGGCGGGGCCCTGTTCATTCATATGAAAGTTGCTTTGTGGCGTATGAAGGAAAAAAAGTACGACTTCTGGGTATAAAATTACCTGGACCTTCCACATAGCTTCCGCATCTGTGTGGCACAAAGAGCAAGCGCACTAGCGTTTCCTTTAACCCTGCCTCCCAGCTGCTCGGCAGGGCAGCGCAGTCCCATGGCTCTGATGCATGTTCATTATGCCTAGGAAAGTAACTCTGGATGCAGCTATTAGTAAATTTTACAACTTTTAGGACATGATGATTTAAATAAGAGCTATTTAAAGGTCCAGCGTGTAACATTTAGGAGGAGCTATTGGCAGAAATGGAATATTTAATTATATAAGTATGTTTTCATTAGTGTAGAATCACCTGAAAATAAGAATTTTGTTTTTTATTATCTTAGAATAAGCTGTTTTTATCTACAGAGAGAGAGGATCCCCTTCCACGGAGGCCGCCATGTTGCAGCGCCATGTTTCTACAGTAGCCCAGAACAGACAAATCAAACACTGGCTCTAGATAGGGTCGTTTGCATTTTTCGCGGCCACCATAGTTTCTCTTACACGCTTGGTGCGGGAGAGTGATGCGAGCGGTATTCAAGTGGTTGCAAACTGCAATTTCACTGCTAGATGCCACTAAATCCTACTTACTGTGTTCGTACTGGAAAGTTGATGTACCCCAAAGAAAATGATCTACTGATTTACAGATGTATCTTTGACAATGTAAGTCTATAGGGAAAAGTTTTTTTGGGCCAGTGTGCATCAAGTGATGGACCCGGAAGTTGTAATTACACAATTTGGCCACTATGTCAGAATGGCTTAAAAGCCCGGCGCACTTCCGGGGGGCTTGGCTACAACACAATGCTGTGGGTGCAGGATACAGTATATTTACTCTAACGTGGGCAGGAGCAGCATCACCATGTCAGGGACACAAATTCTTATATGAGAATAAGAAAGGCTGTTATTACTGGGCCTTACCATGCAGATAAATGCAGTCTTCCAGTAAACAGCACAATATTCATCTAAGGATGGAAATGAATGCAGTTTCGATGTATTTTGTCTCTCTTGCTTGCTGACTCCCTCATATGTCAAAAACAATTAACAAAAATTGCCAGCCTTAATCAAAATTTGATCAGTAAGCAACAAATTCAATTCTGCTCTGAAGCCTGATGTTCTAGCTTTGACAAAAAACTATCACTGCATGTTTTTCCTCTTTAGGTTCTCACACTGCCTCAAGTGGAAACTGTTTCTGTTACTTTTAAAGGCATTTAATAAGGCATACTTGCAGTTCATGTCTTCTAAAGGTGCTTTACTAAACAGTTGAGTAACAGAAATAATTCTTTAGATAAAAAAATCCATACGGGATTCCTACATGTCTTATTTTCGCTGTAGGATGGGACAGGCAGATTTTCAATATAAAACACTGCTGTGGGCGCGAGAATGATCGAATCTCGGCGGGAAATGAGCGGCTGCAGGATGAAAAAAGTGTATCATTGTTCAGCTACCATGAGGACTGATTTATAACTGTAATTAAATCACTGTTGACTGAAGAATTCCAATACATGATCTCAACATGTGCTAGCAGAGGATCAAACATTTTCTGGGGCCATGATATAAGACCCAACTAAAATAGGCTCTCATAGGCTTTGTACCTTACTATAAATATTTTATATGATTCTGCCTTTAGTAGTATCTCTTCCTTTTGACTGGGTGAGTTTTCATCAGCTACTGAGTGACCCCCAGTAGATCCCTGCTGGTTTTTCATCAAAGCAGAGTAACATTTAGCTCCCCAGATGTGACCTCTGCTTGAATATCTTGTTTGTTTTTATTATTTGTGACTGCGGCGCTTTCCCTCCAGACTGGCTGCATCTCATCTCAGCCAGTCCTGATACCATGTGGGACTGCTGGCTGGAGAGAACAATGGAAGAATGGAGGCTGTATGATAGAAGGGACAGCTGCAGTGGTCCCCTCCCAGCTGTAGGGAGTGTTAACCAGTGAACTGCTCTGGGCTCGGTTCACTGCTGCCTCAGGGACAGACTAGTGAACCCAAGCTGTTACTCACATAAACAGACAAAAAGTTCTGCTGCCTTTCAACCAAGAATAGCTCTCTTCAAAGCCATCCTTGCAGTCACTTAGTACATAGAGTAAAATTGGAGTCAATTAACCATAATTTGAAATTGGGCTCGGGGGATAGAGCTAAAATTAGCATCAAAATATTTTAAAAAATTCTTCAATATATACATCACAATATGATAAAAATGTATGCAAAATTAGTTCATGTTTAAGTATATTTGCAATTCCAACTATAAAAAAGTACAGGCTGTAATTATTTCATCATCAATGAATCTGCAGATTATTTAGTCAATTAATTGTATGTAAAACATCGGAAAAATACTTCCAGAAACAAAGGTGACATCTTAAAATTACATTTTGTCCGACCAACTGTCCAAAACTAAATAGGAATGGAGTTTTTGCTAAAATATTAGCTGATGAACTTCTGTCATTTCATTAAACGATTAATGAATTACTCATTTCAGCTTTGGTTGAAATTAAATATTGTTTCTTCAGAACAAGGGTATAAAAGCTGACAAAGTCAGACAAAACATACGTAGCAAGACAAAATTATAAAACATCAAATAAAATAATCAAATTGAAGTTCAATGCAATGAACTGTGTTCCACTGTTAAACAGATGATGAAAGTTTCAGATGAAACTCTTCATACATAAACAAATAAGCTGTAAATAAAAACCTGTTGTTAGTTTTTAATTACAGTGTGCTTTGAAATGTTAGGTTGGATGAATTATGCTAAACAATAGCACAATTAAACCCTAACTAATACTGAATTTTTGAGGTTGATGCCAGTATTGATATTTGAGATTTAACAAAATCAGATAATGCTATATTGGTTGATATTCATTCATTAATTTTTACATATAAAAATAACATCAACTAACATTTTTCACTAGAGAAAAGAGACAAGACATAGGCTGAGCGTGGTATTTTACAGTTGAAAATCCCCCCCCCGGTGGATGTGACTGTTTCTAAATGGTCTCAAACATATCTTTGGCATGTCTGTACTGCAATTTGTTGTTTTGTATTTATCAGTGGACATACACGGCGACACAATATATCTGCAATAAACAAATCTTGGTTAACATATCAGCCCTGCAAATCTACTGGTCTAACTTGAAACACAATTTGACCATATTGTTACAGTACAATTCCACCAGGAGTTGTTATATGATAATATTTAATTATTGCCCAGCCCTTATTTGAAATAACTATATTTCTGTCTGGTATTTCATCAGACAGCACCGCAGTGCCAAAAAAAAAACCCCTCCTACTGTACTGCTTCATGGTGCTACAGTGTATTTGCTTACAAATGGAGTCCTGTTTTCAGTGTCAGACCAACTCCAGTGTTCAATCCATTAATTTGTTTCCCCCTGATTGCAGTGCACCTGAGCATGCACAGACCAGAGCTCATAAAAGCGAGTTGCTCTATATTTCACACACCTATCATCACATTGCCATCAGCAGATCTTGACTGAGGCAAAACAAAACATAGGAGAAGCAGTGTATGGCAGCATTAATGACTACATTAATACATTAATGGAAAACCATGAGGATCTATTCGTACATATATGAGGAGGAGAATCTCACATCACCACCTACAGAGAGTGCAACACAACAGAGTGAGAACGTCTGTGATAACTGATAACGTAAGATTAATTCAAGGATTAAAAAATGTAAACAGATTCTATTTATAACCAGGGACTCTAGAGAGCTTCTACTTCAGGATGCAAACTATCAAATTCATTTAAACTGCATAATTCCCACTCTACATTAAGCCGTTATTTCTCAGCATGTTATGGAAACGTTCAGCAGAGTGGCTTGCTGCATGAGAATTCACTATAATTGCACTCTAATTAAGCTAATAAACAAATAAAAGCCTTAGGGGACACAATAATATAGCTTCATGGGAGAATGTCATTTATAAAGATCACAGTCTTTTGGTCTTGATTAGCTTCACGGCCTGTTCACCCATTATTGGAGCACCCAGAGGTCAACAGCCAAGACACAGATGACTGCTGTGCTGTAGGCCTAATGGACGCAACGACTGCTCTCTGAAGTCCAAGATGATGCTCAGCTCTGCTCTGTAGCATCAATCTTCATTATGTATTATTGGGCCTGCAGGACATTATTGTGAATAATGTTGTTTATCTTTGTACTGAAAGGAGAGAGAAATGGAAAGGACCAGGGTGGGGGTGGTAACAGGTAGTAGGGAAAAACAATGAGCCGACACACTCACGAGCACACTTCTGTCTGACATCTGGTCTTGTTGAACTCGCTGCAACTCCCACTCTTTGTCTGACTAGTGCACTAACAGCAGTTTTGTGTCGTCGAGTTGACAGTGCCAATAGTGTGATGGAGACTTCATAGTGAAATAAACAACACTCAATTCATCAGTCCATTCATGCACTGTAATGGCAGGGCCTCTTTGTGTGGGCTGATTGAATTTGAACTGAGCCCATTGTGCTGAAGCCTCATTCCCATGCATGCTATTGTCCGACGCCTCTCCTCCTACCTCTGTCTTTGAGACAGCCGCTGATTTAGACTGTTTCTCCAGGTAAGCAGGTGTCACTTCTATTCCTGCAGCTAACATAAAGCTCTGTGATCACGCTCCATAGACAGACCAGATGTCCCTGTTTGAATGATAGAGAAAGCCTCCCATGGCATTTGTTACATTTATCCTGGCACCAGATGACAAATAAATGACTGTGCTTGTAATGCTGAGACAGAGGCCTGCTGTAAACTGGTGATGAGCGCATAGCATGGCTAGATAAAGTAAATCAAGACCCGGAGGAAGTGGAGCATTTAATTGCTCTGAAAGACGTAACAACGTGGGTTGTGAGGCTTTGTGGGGCCTGTCATTTACAGTATGATGATTATGAGGTGTGTTTGCTTTGACATGTTAATTCCTTAAATAAGAACATTGTTTATGTAACAGCTCAGAGAATCAGTCCCAGGGTTTGTTTATTTTTGTTTTATTACATGAAGCCTGGCACAGCAAAACTGGCTACTTTATTGTGAGGCAGTAAAAGCCAACAAGTTCTCCAAATTAAATAACAAAATATGTTGTTTGTAACAGCCCTTCAGAACGATACATATACTGTAAGCGTTTTCAGATCTGATGCTCGCCAGGTTGACATAATTTGTCTGTGCCTTCCAAAACCATTACAAATCACTGCCGAAAAATGAATCACTTTGATGATCCGGCAATGCTATGGTTAAGGTTTGGTTAGGTTTAGGCACAAACACAACTTGGTTAGGGGTTAGGGTTAGGGAAAGATCCTGGTTTGGGTTAAGATGACTTAACTTCGTTAAGGTCAGGGGACCTTTGTCATAATGGTTACAATATAAACTACTTGAGGTTAAGATTAAGCTTATGGAACAATCGTGGTCATGGTTAAAAGAAATCAATAATTTCTTTCGGTAGGAAATGGGAAACGAGCGGTCTCCGGTGACAAAGTTCCACGTTTTGTTGACCCACCCGTCCACGCTGACCTACTCCCTCTGCAGACGTTATGGCTCACACTACTTCCTCCTTTGCTTGCTTTGTCACTTGAATGTAAACATTTGTTGTTTGTCAAGCTGTCTTTTTTCTTGGGACAGTCTCTTAAAAGCCGTCTATAATAACAAAGTAACTTAGTGCCGCATGGTAAATTGATTTTTTTCCGACTCGACACTCCAGGGCCCTTTTAGTTATATATTAAATATGATTATTCTCTCTCAAATGAGGCAAGAAAATAATGTAGGACATTTCCCTGAAGCAAGATTTCCATTTTGTCTTCCATCTCATGTCTTACCTTAACAACGCTCAGGGCAATGGTAGACGTTTTCCAAATGATAAAAGTAGAACTATCTCCCAGCCATTGTGTATACAGTTTTCTACAGGAAATAATAATTAATGAGTGACTAATACAATTTGGCTGTCTTATGAGTGAGAGAAGTTTTTCCTGACAGTGAGGTATAGAAGAAGAAGAAACAAAAAGTAGGACTTTACTTACCCTTCTAAGATTTTTTTTCACTTCTATTTTGCTATTCAAAGCCATGCTAGCTAATGGATTACCTCATCCTCCAAAAAAGTAGTTCAAGCTCCCTGTGATTGTATAATTCTCTTTCATCTTCAGAGAGAGGAGATGAAATGATTAAACAAAGAACTTGCTGATATCCATGGCTGCTGTTGACATGTGACTTAAGATGTGCAACACTCACATTAAAAACTAATGCGGACTTTGCACTTGGACTGCTTTTTCTTTACTGCGTGTGATGATCGTTGACATTTCAGTACATTTTCCTGAACATATTTCGGTAAATGTAACATATAACAAGAAGTATTTATTGAGCTCAACAGGTCTCTCATTGTTTTCAACATGTAGATGCTTGTTGCTCAGTTTTAGTATTAACACCAGTGGATTTTTGAGGTAAGAGGGATCAATATGCAGATTCACAGTAGTTTAGACTTTGTGGTGTTAACACAACATGCAGAATATGAAAATAAGTCATTGTACTGCTGGTCACATACTGCAGCATTAATATAATTCAATTGGCTGCAGTCATATACGGAATGTCTGCATTGCTGTAGACTATAGAAATTATTTTGGGATGCTGAGCGTGACACAATGCACACACTCTGTCTCTGAAGAACGTTTTTCAACAAAGGTAACTATCACAGCCAGTTTTCCAGGCCAGAATTTCGATGCATTGTTTTATTTAACCCCAAAGGAAAGGAGGTAAGGATTAATTTGTTGCATCTGTCAGACCCATGCTGGCACCGCTGATAGTGTCCATGCCAGTATGAAGCTTTTAACTCACCACTGGCCTCTCTTTGTAGCCACTAAGCCCCTTTTGTTGCACGGCCAAAAGACCTCTTTCAACTTGATCTACACATTTCTACTGTACCATTGTTATACCCCTTTGGCTTTGTACCCAGACTGTCTCCACTGAATGTGAGTTTGAAGCCCAGCCTCCATTTCCATGTCCCTTTTGGATCTATCTTGACCTGTAGGCTCCCAGTGCTCCCACTGGATGTGATCCAGGTCCACAGTTCATGAGCTCAGGCACATTGATTTGACATGGGAATATGAGTGTGAGCTTGTGTTTGTGTAAACAGCTCATGGGTCTCTAATGCACTATGGCATACAACCGTCACAGATATGTGAGTCAAAGGCTTGCGTGCTGCCTGCAGAGTTATTATGCACTCATAAAACTGTGTCCACACTTTGTAGGTTGTTAGTATGCTGAATATATGAAGCTTCTACATGACATCCCATTTTTAGTTGTTTTAGCTGCTGAGTTCTATTAACTTCATTTCTAAAATTGCTCTTGTCATACAATACAGGCAGAGTGGAATATTTTAATAAGACAATGAACATTGGCGTGACATGTGGGACTGAGGTACAAATTTACAGGTTGCTGAACTGCGGTTTAAAAAAGTTGAGTAGTGTGCAGTAAAAGTCCGGCATTCAAATTTTCACTTAAGTAAAAGTACAGAAGTATTGACAGCAAAATATACTCAGTACTAATTAAAGTATCGAAGTAAAAGTACTGATTATACACAACAGCCCCGTTCAAAGTTAGATTCTATTCAGTATATTATATTATTATTATTTATATATTAACATGTAAACAGAATTGTAATGTAGCTGACCTACACTGACCTAATTGTAGCTGCCTACTACTGTTTGATAGTTTGATCCAGTGGTTCCCAACCTGTGGGTCAGGACCCCACAAGGTCATGAGACAAATCTGAGGGGTTAAGAGATGGTTAACAGAACAGAAAAGCAGAAAAAACATATTTCTGCCATACCAAATGATGCTTCTTTTTTTAGACTCAACTGTAATCTTTTATATATATATATAAAATTTTACCTCTGAAAATAAAACTTGAATTGGACAGGTGGTACACAGGCAACTTGTGACAAGGGTTCAAGGAGATGACAAGAAGAGATTCCTTTGTTTTTTAAGGGGTCACGGGCCAAAAAGGTGGGAAGTACTGGTTTTATCTGTAACAATACATCGTATTTTACTTGTTGATCATATGTTTTGTATGTATAACTTATTCTGCAAAGTTACCAGTAACTATAGATGTCAGACTAATGTAGTGGAGTCAAATGTACATTCCTCTCTGAAATGTATTAAAGAAGAAGTATAAAACAAAATAGAAAATACAAGTACCTCAATTGTACTTCATTACTGTACTTGCATAGATGTACTTAATTACTTTCCACCATTGCTAATGTGTAGGTTTTTTTGTTTGTTTTTTTTTATCTGCACCTGCACACTCCTGGAATAAACTCCAAATATTCTTGTGAACAAACCAAGAAGAAATAAGCAAAGAGCAAACAGAAATCAAAAAGGCAAGCTAATACGTTCGGTATTAAAGAAGTTTCTGTGTAGCTGCTAAGATTTCTAAAACCCTTGAAGTATTGCCATGAGTTAGGAAAATGCACTTCAGCAATAGCTGTAAGCTTACCTTTTCTGTGGACTGTGAAGTGCCAAAGAAGATTGGGATGAACGCTAGCCAAATAATGCAGGTAGTATACATGGTAAAACCAATGGGTTTGGCCTCATTGAAGGTCTCCGGCACCCCTCTGGTTTTAATGGCGTAGACTGTACAGGTGACCATGAGCAGCATGCTGTAGCCAAGCAAGCAGATCAGAGACAGGTCAGAGATGTCACACTTGAGCACACCACGAGCCAGCGTCGGGTTAGACGTCCTCTGGTCCTCATAGTCAATAATGGCTTTGGAGGGATCCACGCCAAACCAGATGCACACCCCAAGCAGCTGCACTGAGGCCAGGGTGAACGTGATGACTAGCTGGGAGGCTGGAGAAATGAACCTGGGTGCACTGACAGACATGGAGCCCTGCTCAAAAATGCGGTAAATACGATTGGTTTTGGTGAGCAGGGCAGCATAACTGATGCTCATGCCCAGACCCAAGAAGATCCTCCGGAGGGAACAAATTCCTACATCAGGGGTAGAAATCATCAGGAATGTTGTGGCATAACAGAGGAAGATGCCAGTTAGCAGCACATAGCTCAGCTCTCGGCCTGATGCTTTCACAATCGGAGTGTCGTTGTAGCGGATGAATGTGACCACCACAAACACGGTGGCCATGATGCCAACGACTGCAATAAGGACGGGGATGACTGCCCACGGAGAGCTCCACTCAAGTTTAACAATGGGGATTGGAACGCAGCCCGTGTGATTCTGGTTAGGCCGCAAATCAAACCGACACATCTTACACGTGTAGGTGTCTGCCTGGTACTGATAGCCATCGCACCGCTCACAGTGCCAACAGCAAGGGATGCCCTTCACAATCTTCTTGCGCTCGCCGGGCTGACAGGGCTGACTGCAGATTGAGGAAGGGATCTGACGGACACCACCAGGCCACTGCATCGTACGAACCTGCGAGGGAGGCAAAGGGACACAGAGATTTGTAGAGTAATAAACTGTCTGTATCCTGTAAAATGGTGGCATGTAGAGGTAGTGATACTTTATTGATCCAAAAAGATCCCCAGCACCCCTGGAGGTCAAGGACAATCCAGACAGTGGTTACTTGTTGTCGGGGTGTTTGAACCTGGCCTACAGTACCACTCTGTATGCTCCTATGCTACCTGGTTTTATTTATTTATTTAGGTGGGGGATGGGAAAGGGTAAACTAGGGGTCAAATGAAGCATAGATTCAGCTTGATTTACCAGTGGGAGGTCAAATTATCTGAAGAGCAAGACATGAGAAGAGAGGGGAAACCCATTGTTTGCTCTACAAGGAACCGACACAGTGTTTCTCTTATTATTTTTTTGGTTTGGTAAATAGTTAAAAAATCAATACTCGACTGTCTACGATCAGAGGAATAAAATTCTGTTTCAGGATACTATTCTTCTTTGTGGATTTTACCCTTTTACAAGCATACTTGTAAAGATAAATTACATTCGTCATTTCAAACGGGTCTGCTCTCTTTAATGTTATGTTATCAATTTTATTCAATTATGCCTGTTCATCCAAAGCCGGTAAATTTGTCTCTAAATGTTCATTTAATTAAGAACTCAAAGAACACTAATTAAATACAGCCGGCCTCAGAGTCAAAACTGGCATGTTCCACAGTAGGTGCCAACCACAAAACTCGCTTTTTTCTATATTTTTCCGCAGCACATTTTGTTGAAAGAAGTAAAGAAGACAAAGCTCCTCTCAAGCTTCTTCATGTGTTCAATTGTACTCTCTTTTGCCTGCCCAAGGCCTCCTCTTCATTTTGTCAAAACATAATTTGTTTGGTTCCTTTATGTAATTTACTGTTATAATACCGTTACTTCATCACACCCCCTGCTCACAGTACTGTTTTTGGAAATCAGTGATGCCGTCTGGAGAGATGATATTAAATATGTCTGTCCTTAAGCTCTCATGGCTTTCTTTTCATCATAGTCCGCCCTGTTAATCATTTAAAGCGCCCTCTGGATATTTACACCTTTGAAGATAGCACTAAGTGCTATCAAATGGTTTGGGAGGAGTTAGTGAGCAAACACATAGTTACAGAGCTGGAGAAAACTATTTTTCAGAGAAGGATTTTCATTGCAAACACCAGCACAAACATAACACTTGTAGGCTGAATGCCATCAATCCTTTTATGTAGATATGTGTGGGCATAGAATAAAAAAGGCAATGCTCACGTTAAGATGGAGTTGATCCGTCCAGTGGCCAATTATTTTGTATTCGGCCGTTCGGTTTCTGATCTGGTATTGGTAGATCTCATAGCGTCCAGGGGCATCTCCATTTTCATTGAAGAGCACTGGATTGCCAGCTATGCCTGAATAAGAGAACAATCATCATCATCGTCATTTACTGCACATCATTTAGTTGTTTTCTATGACGTGAGCATGAATCTGTGAAAGCAAACTAATGTGTGGTCAGTTATCATTCCACTACATTAGAAACCAAAATGATGCTTGTGAATCTGAAACATTTTGTTCTTTTCTTTTTCATTTGGCAAGATGGCTAAGATCATATTCTGTCCACTACTGTGGGTGCAGGAGATCTTTCCTTATAAGAACATATATACACAAGGAATTAGGTTCATACGTTTGATTCTCAGGCATATGATTTACGTTCAATACCAACTTTCAGAGCCTTTGCAGGAAATAGTTTCCTCTTAATGTTGCGAGGTGGAAATTATGTGTAATGTGGAGGCTGTAGTGGAGAATGAGCATATAGCTTGTATAACTTTCATGCCAGAGACCCCAGTTCATGTCCCATCACAGACTAGCAATTAAAATTGGCTTTTTCATCAGAATCTGAATTAATTGAGACAAAAAGGCAATTTAGTCAGTCAGATTATCAAACCAGATCTAACCTTAACAATACTGAAGTTGCAAATAATTTTAGTTGGCATTGAATGTTCAAAAATGACACATGCAGAACCTAGCTGCATTTTGCAACCAGCTATGTGTTGTTGGCTACTGAGCAGCATCCATTGAGCTGTTGGGCTTTGTGCTTGTGAAGATATTTGGACAGTGAAGAACTGACTTTGAACAGCTGGATATCCACAGGAGGTCCAGAGGTTGACAGCTGATCCCCTCCTGACCTCAAACACTTGTCTCACCACTCTCCGACTCCCCAAGGTGGTCTTTGCTTCATCATTGTGATAACAATATATTCCTGTGTGCAGTTCTAAGACCAGCTGTAATGATGTGTCACAAAGAAAGCACACCAAAGATTCCTCTGTAAGCTCCGCAATGGAAACTAGATAAGCCACACAGTCCAGCGACCTGTTTAATCATGGTAAAACGTCAAAAGGTTCTCCTTAGAAGGAGAATGAGGGAACTTCATGTCTAATTTCGTCTATGCCTTTAAACACTGATGAAAGCTGTAAGCCCCTGTGTTTTTCTTGCCACACCTGGTTTATTATTAAGTCCTCCAAAACACAATGAGCATCCCAGTTAAGAACAAAAAGGTAAACCTGGCCAATTGCTGCTGATGGATTTCTGCTGAGTATTTTTTTTTCTCTTGCTCTTTGTTTTGATGCTGGAGGATGCAGCGCCCTAATCCACATCTCGATGAGTCAGCCCTGCTGGATTACAGCATTACCATTTTACTCGGCCTTGCCTCTGTGACAATGCCGCCCACATCACAAAGCAGTTAGTGATCATGGGAGGATTACAGTGACTTTATGAAGCAGAGAGGCATTATGTTTCTATAAACATATTAAGCACATCAACACTATTGCAACACTATTTTCTATTAAAGATTGTTATCGTACCAAGCCTTTTTTGTTCTTTTTCTCCAATTTCCCAAGCTTTTAAAAGCACTTTGAAGCTGTATGCCTTCCACTGTCATGGTTGGGGTTATGTGCTCGAGCCTGTAAGTGCTCACATGGACAATACTGTCACTGAAAGAGGAAAATGGACCCTGAATGCCACACTGGTGGTTTCGAGAGAATAATGCAGCAACACTACCAGCAAAACACTGCTGATACTGTATGTTTATATTTAACATATTTATGGGTTTTTTGGCCATGCTTGCTTTTCAAACTGAGACCTTCAAAATAAGACAGGTCTCTTACCGTGGCTTCTATATGCACACACTACACCTGTTACCACTGCTTGTTTATCACACACACCAAGTTTAAGTCTGAAAAAGCCACATGCAAGCAATTCCAAGATTTTGGTTAAAAGTCTTTTTGTACAACTGCTTTAAAGGCCTAATCTTTATTTTTGGACCATATAATTTACAGGTGTATATGTACATATACAATCAAAGATTAACTGATAATAATTCAAGATATGAGCCTATTTTACTCCTGTACAGTATTTACAAACATCAGATTTTTAAAAACATCACAAACAGTAATAACTTTTAGGGATATAATAAGGTTTATGTAGTTTTTGTCATATTAAAGGACCTGTTAATCAAATTGGGAGTGACAACAAGTTCAATCCTGTGATTTTAAATTTTGGTGATGAGGTGACCCTTTTGGTTTTATGATAAATTGTGCCTTTAATGTTGTTATTCACACACTTTTCTCTTAATTTTTCATCTGTTACATATTGATAAAGACTGTGCTACATCAGATGTCAGCAGCAATACATAACCACCATGAATTGAATACAGAACTGCTGGAATAAGAGGTGATTTCTGGGGAGTGCAGCTCAGACATATAACAATATGCACTTATCACCGAATATTCTTCTGTAAAAAAAAAAGTATTATATATAAGTATTACCACTGTAAGAAAGCAGTTATGTATGCATTACTTCCTTTCCAATCAGGTGTTTCACAACTGACAGCAAAATATCTTGATTCATATTTGTTTATCTTAACACAGCAGAATGAGCCTATTTTCTGTGAGGACAGCTGAATAAATACAGTAGTTCCCTTAAATGCAACTTCAACACTTTTACATTTTGACACATGAGAAGTAACCAGATGGTATCATGTGCTGAGACAGCACATCATACCTCTCTAGTGGTATGCATTATGGTAAAACTAATGTAAAAGACAAATCTGGCTTTTTAGTCTTAATGAAATGACACATTAAGGAACTATGGGGAAATACCATGGTCCCTGTCATTCTTCCAGAGACAGGAGTGTGTTCTCTTCATTAAGTGTGAAGAGAGTGCTGCATTTTGGGGCAGTATGGTCAATGTTTGAGTTGCAGATGAGGAATTAGTCCTGTCATGTGGCACAAACTGCTTGTCTAAACAGTCCTCTCACTAGTCAGGGGCATAATGAGTTCCACAGAGGCCTCTGCCATGCTGCATTGTGCTGTGCACTAATGTGATGGGGTACCCTGAGGTTGCACATGTGTGTACCACGGGCTACTCGATTGCTCATTGCTTTGTGTGCTCTCAAAGAAACAGTGGGGTTAATGGAGTGCTTGTAATTATATGTAATATTTAATGACTGTGGTATTGCTCCCCTCCCTCTTCCACCGCACATACACACCTTAAGAATTACCCGAGTATGGTCATTAATCCAATATGTGCTTGTTCTGCATGGATACACAACCGGGACACCTTGGTGAATGGCAGCACAGATTTCTGCCCTCTACACCGGTCATTAACTCTTAATGACCTGTACGCAGGCAAGTCATGCAGAATTTACCACGGATCCATTTTATTCTTGAAGTGTGTGCGTGTCTTTCCTGCCCCTCTGTCACGACATTTGCATGATTACTTAATCACAGTATAACAGTACTATAACTATCTAATTGGGCTTTGAATGTTGTAAGCATGCAAGTGTCATGCTTTTAAAAGGCTTAAAAAACTTGTCTAGTGTCAATCTGTCAAAAGGTTTATTCAAATAACGATAATGCATTTGGGGCTTTAAAGGAGAGAATATGGATAGCATAAATTCTCACATAAACAGCAGTATTAAAATAATGGCAGTCTCCTATAATAACCAGCACGAACAAATAACGGTCAAGTAAAAAAACATTGAGGAGGGTTGGAATTAGCAGTTCTCTAGCTTCCATGGTAAATTCAGCATAATGTTCATTTCCGCAGCACTAATTCCATCAGTACAGCAACAGAGTCATGGCATATTCACCAGTTTGCTGCACTTTTCTCTCTTTTTCAACAGAAATACTGTTTTCATTTATTAAATAATTACAACTGAGTCTTCTGATTTTGCAAGTATGATTAAGTTACTATCAGTACAACTTACTGTAGAGGTTTTAAATTCAAAGGCAGGAACAGGCTGGATTATGCCCTCCAAATCACAGGAAGGATTTGAATGTGAAAAATCAATGCAAGAGTTGAGTTTCATTGATGGTAACTTGTTTCTGTTACAGAAGACAAACTCAGAGCAGTGACTATGACATGGTGAGTAGTGGTTTGGAAATGTACATTAACCTGAATTTATCAAGACAACAGATAAAGATGGATGGATTTAAGTCAGTTGCTTGTTTAAGTTTTCTGATAAAACCATTATTGTCATCAAACATTGTGACATGTTAAAATGTAGGGTAATAATAGCACAAATAGAGATGAGTCATGAGGTCAGCAAACTGACTTAGTAATGTCAGTTACACAACAATATCTAAAGTTAGCTTACATTAGCCACCATATTTTTAAATTAAAATTCTTTTATGTCTTTTGTTATTTCTTCTTTCAAAAGTTACATAGTCTCGCTTTAATAGCGTATTAAAATGGGAGCAGTACCACAAAAAATTATGATACCTAAACTAAAATATGATACACTTGGAAAACTGGAACATTTGAATTTATGGTACCTAGCAATATTTTTTGTAGTTGCACATCTTACAGCATGTGTACAACAGATTTTGGGATGGTCCCTTATAGTGACAAAAGTAGATACCACACTATGATGAATAGGCTTTATCTTAAGAGCTGCCCATTCTTTTCATGTTAAGATGTGGACAGATTTTTGTGAGTAACAGGGCTGAGTGTCGTGCAAGTGAAAGAAAAACAGACATTTTGCATTATGCAAAAAAACATGTACATTCAAGAAGTATCTTTTGAATTGCACAACAATGAAAACTTTGCACATCCTTGAGAAGAGATGCTGTAGCTCAGAGCTCGCCTTTATTCCACACTGCTGTCCCTGGTGAGAATGGCAGCGTAAAGGCCATTGCTGTTTAGTCTGTGGCACAGCAAAAATACTTTTCCCTGACGTGATAGCAAGAGACATGAAACACTAGTGGGAAACTTAATTCAGTTGTGGCTTATTGAAGTCTGAACACTTCTTAGATGCATCAAATGCAAAGGTGGGAACAAGAAGGAAGGAAGCAGTGCATAAAGATGGACTGGAGCTGTTTGATTCTTTGCTGCTTTGTCGGCCGCAGATCCGGCTGCTGCTGAATGAGCCCAAAATGAGCACTTGAGAAGTTGATGATTTAGAAGAAATAAACAGCTACAACTTTAGATGCATCTGTGTGGAAGATATGGTTGGAGAAATATGTAAAGCCTCTTGAGAAAGCGCACAGATACTCCCAGACTATACTGAAAATATCCCAGCCAAGCAAATACTTTTGTCAGATTACTTTTTTCTTTTCTAAAAGGTTATGTCATCAGCTAGCTTACTGTGTCCCCTGTTGAGACCCTGACAGCCCACTGAGATATCATAGATAAATAGTTTTTTGAGCGTGCCAGGACTATGGCCACTATGAGCGTCTTTGGTTTTTAAGAAGCGTTTTGACATCTGACCTTTATCAGCTGATTTTCATTACATATGCAACCTAAGACACAATACATTTGCAATGGATATGGTCTTACTGGACTCTTGTGAGCTGCAGAGGAAGAAATGTGAATTCTTTGTAGCAGATGTCCGCTAAAACTGCTGACAAACAAATGTGTAACAATAGAGTCTTGCTGGCTCAGCCTCAAGAATGATTCATCACAACAACAAAAATGACCTACTTTTACACACATTTCTGGCGATTGCTATTTGTAAGAAAAAAGGGATGACTGCTCTGTGTGTTTACTGGTGCGTAACATACTAATATCACAAAACAGAGATAAATATTGTCTTTGAAAAATATAATACACATTCCAGCAAGTCCAGTCTCAGTAGTTAGGTCGTTTTGTGTCTGGACAAGTTCAATATACTGATGTGTGCTGATGCAATTGGATGGAGTGTGGTGTAACCTCAAGGAAACCCCTCTGGTCAGATGGTGTTGTAACATTTATACAGTTTGCCTGGTTGGAATAACATTCAGTTCAAAAGAACCTACTGCACTGGAGCTTCATGTCCCTGCTTACAGGCTAAAAACCTCATTGAAGCCAATTTATAAAAAGCACCTCAGTGTGTAAACACTCAAAAAAAAAAGAAAAGTTAATTCATTAATTTAATTGAATGAATGATGATTTCTGTTGTGGATCCAATCTTCACACGTAAATAAGATTCTTATTTACATTCTAGATCATGATATTTGACATGACCTCTCTCTACATGGTGCTCTTGTAATATCTGTATTTTTTACTTTTGGAAAATTTTAGCCATTGTGCACTTACTTAATGCTTTTTTAAACAATATTTTGTTTTAGTTGGTCCAAAACGCCAAACATTCCTTACAGAAGAAATCAAACATCAGTGCCAAAAGGGAGGAATAAAAGCTGCCATGTTTTCCCAGAGTGGTTGCACTTGAAACTCCAACTCTGAAATTGGTGCCAGGCTCAGTAGTGTCAATAATTTATATATACTGTGTACACACACACACACACATATATATATATATGTGTGTGTGTGTGTACACTAATTTATCTAGACAGACTATATATATAGAAGTTTTGTCTGGGAAAAATTAGAACTGTTTTGCAACAGACCATGAGAACCACCAAACCCAACACACCACCTGTTGTGAACAGCAGTCCATCAGTTGTTTTTCTCCCACAAGTTATTGGATTCTGAGCAGCACAGCTGGTGCAGTTAGGACATCTTAATGGTTGTTGTTGAAGGAGACTGTTTCTACCTGATGTCCCATCAAGTCATAGGACTCTACTCTTCGGTTTTACATTGATAAACTCAAGTTAGTCAGGGCTGAATAAATGTTGAGTATTATGCCGAAGAAATGCTGTCTGGACACTTAAGACATTGGAGCCATTCCCATGACGAAAAGGTCAATGTATATTGCCACAGTTAAAATTACTATTACTACATTCTTAGCTAAACCTATATACATTCACTGTAGCACCCAAACCAGAGGACAGCTTGGTTGCTACAGTAAGAATCTCTAAAAGGGAAGTAACCCCAGTAGCTTAGTAGCTAACTAATACCCAAGGGTTTGTTGTTATAGTGAGAACAATTCTATCAGAAAAAAGAGATTATATATATAAAGCTGTATAGCTTTATACAGGTCTAAAACCTACTGTATATTTGTACATTTTTGTGAAATGACTGCCTTTTAATATTAACATCACTAGCCTGATAACCAGACTGAACTGACATTTTGTTTAACTTCCTTTATTCAGTCTGACATTTTGTTCATATTAGCCAATTTCCATTTAGGAGGGATTGTTAATTAGTTTTGTTTTACACTAATAAATCATTAGTGGGTGACGTATATCTGTCCGACCAACGTCAGTCGACACAGAAGCTGCAGGAGAGGTTACTAGAAGCAGTTAACTTTTCAGTTTTTCAGGATGATCAAACAAATGTGTCAATTTGAGAGGTTTTTTTTATAGCTATAGCTAGGTAGTTATGCAGGAATGTTGCCTACAAAGATATTATTGGTCAATTGTTTCTCCAACTGGTAAAAAAGCCATCAATAAGCACAGGACCACAACTATTTGAATTGTTGAACAAATCGGAGATGTGGGATGATTTAGAGGTCTGGCCCAGGCTTGTTCATTACAACTATGAGTAACAATGTTTTACACATTTTTTTTACATTAACAAGTGAATTCCAGGCTTCAAAAACAAAAGCAAATGACACATGTAAGTGAGATGTTCCACTCATGTGTCCAGTAGACAACAACACATTGGACAGAAGGGTTGTGATTGCCTCTGGCAGTAGTGGTACAGCCAATGCGACATTAGGAGTTACTTAAAACTCACCACAGAGAACTGTAATGTGTGTCAGGACCTGAACATTGATAATGTGCGAAAGCATTTATTAACAGTGGCATCCTCTCTTTCATAATAAAAATGTCCCTGATCTTTTGTGACATGAAAGCCTGCAAAAATCACCTATTCAATTTTTTGAGAGAAAATATTTTCTTTTACTTCTCAGATATGAATTAAACATTGAATTGACATTCTGCCAATGCAACAAGTAGATATTAGAATGACAAATTAGCTTGAAGAGCAAGAGTTCAAATGAATAATTTATCTGCACAAACACTGCATACTCAAGTCTCTGAGAGAGAATTTTAATTGTCTTAAATTGCTTTGCTTTAAAAAGGCAGTGTCTATATAATGAAACTCTGGATCACTGCTCTTTGTGTGAAAGCAGTTAATTATTAATATGCCAGTCATGAATGTGACTTGACTGATAGCTGGGTATAATGTAAGGCCACATGGAGGAAATTGAAAATAGGTCATACAATAGAAGAATGTAACTAAGGTGCTTGGTTGTGACCCATGAGACGTTAATGACGTCTACATGGAGAAAATGTTTGTCTGGTTGTGCCAGAAATGCTTTCCAATACCTTCAATATATAATATAATTCACATGAAATACATTAGGTTAGTACATTTACAGCCTTCCAGTGTTACCAGGTGTACAATAATTATTATATTTGTTCGAAAATTTAGCCCTTTCTACAGTGTAATGTAATTCTGAAAAATCATAAATACACGATAGTTTTGGCATGTCATAGTTTAAGGTTTTTAGCCATGCTAGCGGCACAGCTCTAGGAGTGGCAGTGTCAGTTTGTTGTCAGCCCACCACTTTGGTCCAAACTGAAATATATCTCACTGTTTGATGGATTACCATAACATTTTGTTAAACATTCATGGTTTCCAGAGGAAATGACTTGTGATTCACTGACTTTTCATCTAGCACCATCATCAGGCCAGGATTTTAATTTGTTTAATACTCTGGTTTACGACTAAATATCTGCAAAACTAATGACATTCCCATCAGCCTCAGCTGTGCTTTTTTTAGTACTAATTAGCAAACGTTAGCATGCTAACACGCTAAACTCATTGTGAGCATGTTAGCATGCCGACCTTAGCATTTAGCTCGAAGCACCGCTGTCCCTAAGTGCACCCTCATAGGGAGGCTAACGTGGCTGCAGACTCTTCGTCTTGTTTTTCTATAATAGTGAAACTGTAAAGAGCTGATTTTAAACCAGCCTGATTATCAATTGTACATTAACTGTGTCAGTAATGTATTACGGCAAATGTATTACGGCAAACTGACCTTGGATCTGTCATAAATGATCCAATCATATCTCTGCTGATATCTCATGCGACAGCTGCTGTCGGCTCTCACAACCTCTTATGAACTCTTTCTGGCTGTGTTTCACAGTCAGTTTGGTATGGTTATCCTCACGTTTTGTTTTGTTTATGGTTTAGAAATGCTATAACTATAACCTGTTTGCTTACACACTAGGGTGGACAGTATGTCCTCCAGCTTGTAAAACAAACAAACAAACAAAAACCACTAGCTTGTAGTCTTAGCCCATTGTAGTCAACTTGGGGAATTGGGTGTATTGTGAACCTCCTTTAGTCAACATTAGTGTACGATAATGTGCGATAGTTTGGCCTGAAATACAATGACTCTGGAGTCGTTGTACGATTACGAAATGTTTGAGGATTGAGCTCTCGTTACAATGCCTCTTGAGTTGAGGCAAATATGCATTCCAGTATTGATGAACGTGACTGACCTGCAAAGTTTAGACGGCGGATGTGCTTGAGCAGATGAGTGCCATTGATGGGATCCATTTTAGCGCAGAGGCCCACCTTCCCTGGGCAGAGCTCCTGGTGCATATTGTGCAGGGCATGAGCCATTGCATAGACTGCATCAATAACAAACTGCACCTTTCCTTCCTGCTCATAGTTCGAGTCCTTTCCTATCCTCTCCTGATCTGTAAGACACAGACAGATGTAAATTAGACACATCACATGCATAATTGTACTGTATGTGTGTGATTTTGTAAATTGGTTACATGCATTCAAATCATGGAAAATGCATCCTCTGTGGTCACCCATTTGGCTCATTGTTAACCATGTCAAGTGCGAGGTTGAGTCAGACATTTATATCCATGTAGTTAAACAATCATGAGGGAGACATTTCACAAGTGGATTTGAAACACTCAATCAGATCTGTAATTTTATCATCCACATTATGCAATCAAGAAAAATGCATTTACTTCAAGACTCAAGCGGTTTCAATAAATGGGTCCAGCTTAAAGAATTATCTACTTGTTAGGAGTTTGCCCCTGACCCTTGTTTGAAGTAGACTGATGATAAAGCAGTATATTTAGTACTTGTTCCAGAAAACTAATATGCATAATGGTACCAAAAAAAGATTTTGAAAAGATCCATCTTAACGAATAGATCAGAATAACTTGAAGATACTTCTTGTGTTTGCCAACATTCACTAAAACGTATCTTTTCAACACCTCTACCCTCATGTCACCCCACTTCTGTGCAAACCACTTGGAATAAGCGGAACCTTTTAAATGGAGGGAGTGGCATCAGTCCAAAAGGTATAGAAGAAAATGCATTGCTCCTCAGTGAGTCTTATTCTTTCTACACTGAATGGGTCTTGCCTCTTGCAATTAGCTAGAAGGTAAATATCTGGATCGCTGCAGAGGAGCGAATCAATTCCAATATCTGGAGTGCAAGGTTTTTTCCTCCGGGAAATCTCATCAGTTAAAAAAAGTCTTTCTTGTCTCTCTGTCAGGAATACATGGATTCCCTTCGAGTGATTTTTTTTTTACACATTAGTTCTTGGACCTACATGTCTATGCTATTCACTATGCCCCGTGCCATTTTCCATTAGCAACTTTAAAAAACTGATATACGTTCCAATGTGATCGAATCCTTGAATCCTGACCTGCTTGACTGAGTGTCAAACTGTGAATTCAGTCTTCATTGCCTGGATGTATTTAGAGGCCAATACAGCGGAGAATCAGAGAAGCAGGAAATGGAGACATCCATTCACAGGATGGGAATAATCCGCCCATAAGCTCAATGTAATAACTTGTGATAGGAGTTTATTAATCCTAGCCCAGGTTGTTCCATAGGTTTTTGTGATTGTTAATTGCTATGGAGGAGGTGGGGTCTGAGAAGGAGATACAACATGCAAATCCTAACTTCTCCTGTAACTCTGCTGTTTGTGGAAAAGAGATTATAAAAAGCAGGTGTGTTCAATTTAGATTAACAATAGACTAATTACCAAGGATGAGCTAATGATAGAGCTGCATATATTTATATACCTGCCAAATAGAATTCAATTAAGCTTAGCAAGTTCATAAGCACACAGTGGAAATTTCTGCTGCTGAAATTTCTAAAATATTGGCTATACTGTTGGGTGCAAAATTACCCGATGCTCAACTGTTTAACTAAATTGCTTGCCACCAAATTTAGCAAAAATGTGAAATATAGCATTGTCTTGTACAAAATATAAGGCACAGTCATTTGGCCATAGCATAAGGAGTACAAACCAAGAAATATATTTGATAAACTTGAACCGGGTCAAAAAAACGTGTTCAAAAATGTGTGATTTTCTTTTTTTCTGTGAAACTGAAAAACATTGGTTTGGACTGCCAGTAGTAGTATGTCACAGATCACAATACAAAGTCAACAGTAAAAACATGCCCTAAATTAAAATGTATGTTGTTATGGAATGATACATCTTGCACTGATTCATCTTGTTGCGTAACACTGATACAGTGCCCAAATATTTAATGGAACACCACGAAACATCAGTTGTAAATACATGTTCAACCCTGTACCTCCTGGTGTATAATTACCATAATTACCCTTATTCATAATACCTGTGGTGCGATATTAAATGATTTAATTATTATGATACATTGAGTGTTTCTGTGGAAATTAAGTCACATTTTCTGGCCCAGAATCTTGACCAAATAATTAAATTTGCATATACATGTATGTAAAGGTTCAGACAGCATGAGATTTTCTATTCACTGTCAGTGTTGCGGCTCTGGGGGACAAAACACTATGTACACAAATGTTGAATGACGGTCAGAATGACGATGCAGTCATCTATGTTGTAACTTAATCAATATTAAACTCTGCTTAACCAAAAAATATTGAGCATATGTACTATATGTGATCGTCTTTACTGCTTTACCAAACATGTTGTGACTGAACAGTCATTAATCATGCAACATCTGTACTCTTAAGGTTCAAGCAATTTTCAATAGCCACTTCAATCTGAAAAAGTGCTAGCCCTCAAATCAGTAAAGGTCTCCTTCTGTCAGCCATCTTTCATTTACTACATCTCCAGCTCCTCACTGCAGACCAGAGGCGTTTTAATGTCCCCGATTATCTCATGAGCTTTTGAAATGCATGAATTATTGTTGGAGGTTACGGCTCAGTAATTAAGGGCCACAGGGCCTTGATTGGACAGAGATTGTCACAGTTTGGCCGACATGCTTATGCCATGGGGAATCCTGCGAGCCAGAATGGGTGTGAGAGTGATATTTCTCTTGCAGGCTTGGCAGGCCACCCACACTAACTTTGTATTGTCTCTTCTCCATAAGACCATTTCCCTTTTTTCCTCCGTCTCTCTCTCTCTAGCTCCCTCCTCATTGGCATTTTGGCTCTTTCACACACATTTTCCAGGCTGACGTTTTGCTTTCAGAGAAATTCACTCAGATTAAGCAAAGCTGAAGCAAAGTGTGGGTGTCTTCCACTCTGAGGTGTCACACAAGACATTTTGTGACAGTGTGTGTGGGCTCAGACCTTTGACCATTTTTTCAGCTTGTAGACTAGCCACAGGCCATCCAATCTTTTACTGCCAAGGCAGTTGGGCTGCCTCCTAAATTAATGTGACACTGGCGCTATGTGTGCTACTCTTGTATTTCATAATTTGGTTCATCTTAGAATTTGACTTTATATCGTCTTATATCTGAATTGCGGCTAAAGCTGCTATTTGTGTCTTTTTAGGGCTGGAACTAACAATTATTTTCATTATTGATTAAGCTGTGAAATATGTTTTTGATTAAATTCTTTCATAAAATAGTGAAAAATGTCCATCACAATTTCCTAGAGCCCAAGATGATTTCTTTAAACGACTTGCATTTTCCAACCAAAGATATTGAATTTAGAAGGATTTAAAAGAGAGCAACCAGCACATCTTCATTTGAGCAGCCTGAATCAGCAAATGTTTAATCCATTAGACTTTAGGGCAAAAAGACTCATCTTTTATCCTCCTTTATATCAATTTTTTTCATATCAAAATTCCAATTTGAAGCCAGACATGTCTTAACAAGCTATGAAAAGTGCAGTCACCAACATTGATTTTATCAGCTATTAAACAACTGTGGACAGCGAATTTAGTCAGCTGTAACTAATCAAAATGAATTCTTTTGAGCTTATATGTTTATATGTTATCTGCATGCTGGTGTCTGTACTATTTTACCACATCCAAGGATGGTCTCCCCAATGAAGACACACCTGTCTGTATTGTTTTGGTGTCTGGCAAGATACAGTTACTGATACTTTTGATACTTACCGGGTCTGCACTGGTACGTACTGTTTCAAGAAAATAGCCATATGTTCGCACTCTAAAGTCCAATTCTGACAAAAGCTCTCGCCTTCTCCCACCTACCTGGCTTTTATATGTTACCAAACTAACTGCCAGCCATCTAAATGGAAGCATAACAACTTTAAACAATGTTACAAACTCACTTGAGTAATGTGGGACCAAGTGTAGCTTGCTTTAAGCAGTGCGGGTGGTGAATGTTTTCCTCTCTGGGCTTACCGTAGCTGTATGCGCACACTGCTGATTAAGTTCAGTACTACAAACTACTTATACTTGACCTGAAATCGACTCGGTTGCTGCTGATACCAGCTCTTGTACATACTCGCTGCCCTCGAAACTTCCCATACATGTAGAACTGCAGCCCAGTACTCCCATTAATACCAAAGAGACTGCTTGGGGGTTTCTGGGCTCGCCAGATTCTTTCATGGACCTGAGTCTCAGTAGACTCAGTGCTTGTTAGCCTGTAGATACTATTCCTGCTACCTGCGGACTTGAGCGAGACTCTTGCTACTGGTTTGCTTTGGGGTTGATAGTTACACAACTTTCAGTGCATGTTTGTGTTGCATTTTGATTTAAATACTTTTATAGTCTCGGTTATTTTGAATTTCTGTTACTGTCATGATACATATGAGTTGGAAGATGTTTGTTTATTTACTGTAAAAATAATACACACGTAGCATCAACACAATTATAACTGTAAGTTATTAAGTAACAACACTTCTTGATTTCATAAATTATCATCCAATACAGACCTGGAATTTAATTTATAGAAAATAATCACAATTAAAATCGCAATCACAATGGTAAGATATTTTCCTCAAATCACTCAGCCCTATTCTATGTTGTATTTATTTATATTATACAAAAGAAAATCCCCCCATAACAAATTGGTGTCAAACCTTTAACCCACTGCACGTTTGGAAAGGCTTCAGCCTCCTGCAACCCTCAACAGGATAAGCGGTTTAAAAAATAGATGCTCTGATGAAAAAGCAAAGCACATGCTTGCTTTATCTGCATTGCTGTGTTTCCTGCTGCTCCCCCACATCATTAATACGCAGGAGAAATAAGGAGCCTATGAGATGGATCCCTACTCTACCTTTCCACATTAATCAATATCAGTTTTACATCTCCTTCGTTCACAGATAAAAGACATGTCTCACTTTTTTCCCAGTCACTCATGCCCTCCTTATCCTTTGATCACGCTGAGCAGTCTTACACACTCTCACACACTGATAATTCTGCAGCATGCCCCATGAGGTTCTCTCACAGCTGCCTCAGAGACACAGCAAAGCTCTCCACCAGTGGAGAGTCACAGAAAGTGTCACACTTTAACCTCAAACAAATGCTGTGAGACTCTCGCAGAGCTGATAGTGAAGTTTAACACTAAAATGTCTGTAATGACAAAGGTGAGTGACAGAAGAGCTTCTGACTGCATTATACGGTTGCCTACCACATTCACTCCCACTATAGTGAGAGTCTTTACCTTGTTGATGTGGGTATTTTAAAAATCATGAAGTTAACCCTAGCACCAAGGGATTGTAAGAGTACATTTTGTAAGTAAAGTATATGAACATTTACAGTACAAAGAGTTAGTCAGAGTATGTAATCATTAAATGATCATTTGCTTTTATATTAACTGGGTTTTTGATCACTTACAGTGGGCCTATTCAATTGGCGGCCTGCGGGCCACATCCAGCCCAGAAGCAACCTTGGACTGGTCCAGCATACATAAATCTATGCCATCTATATGACAAAATAAGTAAACTACATATATAGTGTATGGAAGTAGCTAACGAGTGAGCCATCTCGCTTCCTTCTCATCTCTGTTGAGCGTTGCAGATGCGCAGTACCAATCAGGCAGGATGTTTACGGATGTAACAACACCACCAATCATAGTGCAGTCTTGGTTTGATGAACAAAGTTAGCAGACAGTGAGCAATGGACTTCACATGACAATATTCACAACTTCGATTCATTTTTATGAAAAACTGTTTTGATTCTTTTGATCAGTGGACCCCTACAAACTAAAAGATTATAAATATTAAGCGAGCGACCCGGTGGGCTTTAAGAGGTTTTATACATCCAAAGAACTTCTATAAAAACCAGACCCACGGCGTCTAATTGAGACCTGCGTTTATTTGTCAAAACATGTAGCCACACTCGGCCAGTAAAAGGGACTCAGCGTTTAATTGGGTCTCGGCTTTTAATTGAAGTTTTACGGTATGTCTCTTACTCTGTCAACCCTGAAACATAAAATTGACAATGAAAACCGTCAATTTAACCCTACCTGGACTAGCAAGTGTCTTACTTGTTTACAAACCTGCAAATAAAATATAAATCTAGGGAACAGCCTGACATTTTTAAGCAGTCCATCTTTATAAGTCTGGTGATATCTTTTCTTATTGTTATTTAAGACCCTTGAAAAGACAAAAACCAATTACCTGTATAGCCAAAGCCTAATACTTTATATCTTATTCCTCTGTGCCATACAAAAACTATTAAAAACACATTGATGAGCCACACTGTATTATTGGGTGACATATTCCTTCACTATGAGCATTGCTGTTTATTTTGAGTTGATGCAAATCCACCTTCTTGATGTTGTTAAAGGGGCACCGCACCAATTTTACATATCAAAGTCTGTTTACACAATTGGGGAGTATGACTGCATATGTGAAAAAAGGTTGTATAAATAAATATAAATAAACAAATATAGAGCCTTTTGTGACTCCAGAGGGAGCTCAAGGGATTTCACTTGAAGCAGCGTTGGTTGGGGCTGAAGACTACAAGTTATAAAGAAATAAGGTTACCAGACCTCTTTGAGCCTGCTGCTTATCGCTGCTTAAGGCTAGCGGCTCCAGGCTACATAGCCGCTACTACCATAAGACAATCAAATCACTAACCGAACTGTCACATTGTTAGTTTTGGTCTTTTCATGGGATTTTTTGATAATAAGAAAAATAGAGAATATTGGCAGCCTTTTCCCTTAAAACCTAAGATGCGATTGGCAAATTTTACTGTAAAACTTAACTTCAGCGACTGTAAATATTGAAATACTTTTAATCTGCTGTTACAGATCTGCTTACCTGTCTATTACCTGTAAATTTTTTGGAGTAAATTAACAGATTTTATTTAGCTCAACTATTTATTCACTTCACTGTTCTTCTTATAAACTAATATAGATACTTAAATATTCCAGTAACCTTCCTTATTATGACTCCAGGGACAGATTCATAAAACGCTCTTTAGATTCAAGACCAAATGCTTATGTATGCACAACAGCAGAAATAAACTTACACTGTCTTTGTTCCAAATTTAAATGCCTGCATACAGATTATTCCATGTTTTACACCTCAGTTACTGTAAAAATGTAAACACACACGTTATCCAGGGTGCTGATCGCCCGCCACGCTTCTGAACAGTCACTGGAGCTCCCCAAGGATGTCACCGGTGTTCTCGCCAGCATTCCCGCTGGCAGGTAAGGTAGGGGTCACTCCTACCAAACTCAAGACTATTCTGTCAGTATTACCTTATTCACCTGAGTGTTACCCTACATATAACCCTCTGTGTTCTCTCTTGTGCTTAGTGTTGGGACTTATTGGCTGTGAAGACAAGCCAGCTGTTGGTTTTACAGCCCGCCTCTTGCGTAAAAGTTTCTCTCTAGTGCATTTAGTGAGTCTGTATTGTTTCAGCAGTACGGTTTTAGTTGTTTATTGTTTTGCCAAGACCTTCCTTTGTTAGATCCTGAGTCTATAAATAAATAGTGTATTTTAACTATACCTAGATATAAACAATTATAACTTACAATTTTAACTGCCTACATGAAGGCTGCAATGTTCAGTTTTTGTTGAAACTTTTTTGAGAGTTGTTGAATTTTACTTTGTCATTTTGGAAGCTGTAGATTGTGGTGCTGTGAATTGTATTGCTTGACACTGAGAGGTGTTTCTAACATTGAGTCTACCCCATTTACATTAACAATATAAATGACTATGAAATCAGGTAGTTGATATTATCTGACATCTATTTCTTTATATTTATATTTCCACATTACTGAATATTTTGGACAATGATTGTATTTGTAGAAGAAGAATGTTTCTGCAGAAGTTCATAAATGCTATATGGAACTCTGTAATGCGCTGAAAAAAGTTTTACCCTGATTCCATCTTTGATGATGTCTTTTTTTTACCCACAATGCTGCCGTATATGAAAATCGAAACACACGTAAATGTGTGGATGTACTGTTGGCACACTGTCACAACACGTTCTTGTTTCTAAATACTAGTGTCTGTGGAAAGTAGCGTATGCAGATTGTGCACACAAACATCTGGCTCCAGGGCAGAGTAGTGGCTCAGCGGTTAGCACTGTCACCTCACGGCAAGAAGGTTGTTACTTTGATTCCCTGGAGTGTGTGTGGTTTCTGCCTAAAGACACATTATTCAGTTGGATAAGAGACTCAAAATTGCCCTTAAGTATGAATGTGAGAGTGAGTGATTTTCCGATTTTGTGTCCTGTAATGATGTGTTGATCGATCTGGGGTGTCTCCCTGCTTTACCCTCCTGTGTATGCCCCACAACCCATCTCCAAACTATGTTATGTAACATACATGTAATACTGTTTTTCATTATTATTTGTTGCACATTACTCTGTCCTCACTGTAAATTAAACCATCTTTAAATTTTAAATACATTTTGCTTTTATTCCATATTTGTGTGTGTATAATCTAGGGTTCAATGACATATAATTTACAATGTACTCCACAGCATGATCCTGCCATATTTGAAAATCTGAAATTTATTTTTTGTTTGTAAATGTAAATTCTGACTTGATAATACCAATTTTGCATTAGAATTACTGGCTCTAGCTTTCAGACTTTGATATGAGCTCAGTCCTCAGCTGGCTTCATCACTTTGGGAGAGCAAATATTAGCAACTGCAGATAAAAAGTCTGGTTCCTTAAAATAAGTCAAAGGTACAAGACAGAAGTCTATGTTTCCAACAGATGCTGCTGTAAGAGTCCAATTACGGAGCTTAAAATTCTGTTGTCCAAGCCATCTATGGCTGGGTGAAGTCTGAACACGCTATAACACTGATTTGTGCCTCTGGTTGGAGTCGTTGTATTGTTACATTATTCAGGAGACTCGTGTGTTGACAAACATTCAGGTTATTCAGAAGTAAATTTGCAAATTTACAGTGGGTATAATACTTCTTAAACCAGCAGCTACACCCACCTTGCTGTGCTGTAGGCATTGGTTAGTCACTGTGCTATGACAATCATTTGAGTTTCACACTCAAATGATTCTCATGTTCATCAATTTTGCACTTATTAAGATGAAGCATCCTTTGTATTGACCACTATTAGTGCAGCAAACAGTAACTGATTTCTGTAGATTCTTGTAAAGTAAAAAATACAAAAAATTACAGAAAAATGATTAAGATAAGGGAGACTAGTTTCACTAGTTTAACCCTCATCTTTTAAATATATGTTGTACTAGTAATTTGTGATTGAATCTTAATAAAATGTGCAGGTTTTTCCACCTCAAGACAGATTGTGCCAGCCAGAGCTGTGTAACGTATGGCACTGAGCCTGAAGCTTCAACCACCAAGCCATTCACTTGTTATAGCCATGTGGGTAAACACACTAGACTCAGCAGAAACATAGTGAAGCACCTAAATGAGCTGTGAGATTTTAAATATTGAATGTATAGCTGTTCCACTTTTTATGGGTGGGCAATGTTGTCAAAACACTTTCACCATGAGCCAAATCCGTCACCTTCCTAAAGACATCAGAAGAATGTTTTCAAGTTCGTTAAAAGTTTGAACAAAAAGTTACGTTAAATAGCTTTTTCCCCAACAGGAGAATATCTTACTTGTGCACTTTTTCAGCCCGGACCCTTTCTTCACGGCATGACGGCTGAGTTTGCAGTTGAAGTTGTTCTCCCAGAACTCAGCAAACCAGATATTCCTTCTGTTGTTTTCCAGCGTTCGGCTGATGAAGTAACGATCAAACCCTAGACAGATCAATGGGTTCATTGTCATTGACACAGTCATTGTCAGCGTAAACAGTATTGGTGCAATCTCTGATGAGAGCTCTGATGTGTTCTACTGTAGAATTGATTGAATACTGCATATGTTCAATTGACTTTCTTGCTTGGTTTTAGTGAATTTCAGTTTTTAGACCTTTGATTATCAAATGATTAATGGTTAAGCAATACAGAGCAACTTTTATTCTTCTGGAAACAGATAAAGCCCTGCATCACATGAAAAATATTTCACTGAAATATGCACGTGGTTTTATTATACAAGGAAATCTGATGTATGCACAATGCTCTTCTCTGTACCTTTGATGGACTGCCGCTTGGGCAGGATGGTGACTGCTCCTTCTGCCATCTCCTCCTGGTGCACTACCGGAGAGATCTTTGAGCCCCAGCTGTCTGAACCCACCCAGATGAAATGGCCTGTCTGGTTGGCCTTTTTAGCTGCATGGAGTAGCCGCCTGCAAAGGTGAAGAAACAGATGTTGTAATAGATAAGGTCAGCATCCCGACCAGCTCCACTTTGATTTTGTTTTGCAATTCATTACACAGTGGTCTGGCAGAGGTGGACTGAAACGGCTGTGTTCCCTCATGTTTCTGTGCTGTCTGCTGCAGTCGTGTTTCTCTAATCTTCAAAGAAGTGTTATGTAGCTATTACCAGGCCTTACCTGATATCATCTTCGTTGGCAAAAAGTATGACGACTCTTGCGTTAGGGTTTTCTCTGAGTCGCCGGATGACCTTGTCAAACTCTCCCTGCTTTGGCTCCCGGGGAATCTTGACGGACTGGGAGATGCACACACCCCCTAAACACACACAAGTTTATAGATGTCAATATGATAATTTAATTTAGAAACTGGAAATCAATACCTTCACCAGAAACGAAACATACAATTAAACATTAAAAAATGGCACTTTACATATTTGTTGTGTGAACTGAATTTAAATATAATTAGGTAATTAAATCAAGGGATTTGTGGCTACTTCATCAGTTTATCAGGGATTGCTTAGAAAACTGAAACTAAGATGGTGAAATGTTGTATTTCCCTGAAGTGTGATTGACCAGCAGAAGAATAATTAGCTTTTAAAAGAAAGAAACAGCCTGGCTGTTAAGGTTTTTTTAAGACCTTTTCCTTATCTACAGTATGTGGGTTTTCCATCAGATTGGTGTATGATGTGACAACGTACAGTTGTGGTCAAAAGTTTTGAGAATGACAAGTATTGTTTTTTACAAAGTTTGCTGCGTCAGTGTTTTTAGATATTTTTGTCAGATGTTACTATGGTATACTTAAGTATAATTACAAGCATTTCATAACTGTCAAAGGCTTATATTGACAATTACATTAAGTTTATACAAAGAGTTAATATTTGCAGTGTTGACCCTTCTTTTTCAAGACCTCTGCAATTCGCCCTGGTAAATGGACTGTACTTAGCACCTATAGCCTCTATATAGCGCCTTTCTAGTCTTTCTGACTACTCAAAGCGCTGCAGCAGCCCTGGCTTGCTGTCACTTAACTTCTGGGCTACATCCTGACTGATGGCAGCCCATTCTTGCATAATCAATGCTTAGAGTTTGACAGAATTTGTGGGTTTTCGTTTGTCCACCCGCCTCTTGAGGATTGACCAGAAGTTCTCAATGGGATTAAGGTCTGGGGAGTTTCCTAATCATGGGCCCAAAATTTCGATGTTTTGTTCCCCAAGCCACTTAGTTTAGCCACTTTTGCCTTATGGCAAGGTGCTCCATCATGCTGGAAAAGGCATTGTTCGTCACCAAACTGTTCTTGGATGGTTGGTAGAAGTTGCTCTCAGAGGATGTTTTGGTACCATTCTTTATTCACGGCTATGTTCTTAGGCAAAATTTTGAGTGAGTCTTGAGTGAGTGACTCCCTTTGCTGAGAAGCAACCCCACACATGAATGGTCTCAGGATGCTTTACTGTTGGCATGACACAGGACTGATGGTAGCACTCGCCCTTGTCTTCTCTGGACAAGCTTTTTTCCGGATGCCCTAAACAGTCAGAAAGGGGATTCATCAAAGAAAATTACTTTACCGCAGTCCTCAGCAGTCCAATCCCTGTACCTTTTTGCAGAATATCAGTCTGTCCCTGATGTTTTTTGTGGAGAGAAGTGGCTTCTTTGCTGCCCTTCTTGACACCAGGCCATCCTCCAAAAGTCTTCGCCTCACTGTGCGCGCAGATGCACTCACACCTGCCTGCTGCCATTCCTAAGCAAGCTCTGCACTGGTGGTGCCCCGATCCCGCAGCTGAATCAACTTTAGGAGACAGTCCTGGCGCTTGCTGGACTTGGGCGCCCTGAAGCCTTTTTCACAACAATTGAACCTCTCTCCTTTAGTTCTTTATGATCCAATAAATGGTTGATTTAGGTGCAATCTTACTAGCAGCAATATCCTTACCTGTGAAGCCCTTATTGTGCAAAGCAATGATGACGGCACGTGTTTCCTTGACCCTAACCATGGTTAACAGAGGAAGAACAATGATTTCAAGCACCCTCCTTTTAAAGCTTCCAGTCTGTTATTCTAACTCAATCAGCATGACAAGAGTGATCTCCAGCCTTGTCCTGGTCAACACTCTCACCTGTGTTAATGAGAGAATCACTGACATGATATCAGCTGGTCCGTTTGTGGCAAGGCTGAAATGCAGTGGAAATGTTTTTTGGGATTAAGTTCATTTTCATGGCAAAGAGGGACTTTGCAATTAATTGCAATTCATCTGATCACTCTTCATAATATTCTGGAATATATGCAGTAATTGCCATCATAAAAACTGAAGCAGCAAACTTTGTTAAAACCAATACTTGTGACATTCTCAAAACTTTTGACCACAACTATATAGTAGTCTGCATGCTGTTGCTCTAAAATATATATGTCTATGAATAGGGCTTTATACGTTCCTGTACACTATGCTATTGCCCTGTTTGGTGCCTTGCAATTAAGTGCTGAAAGATAGTCCTGGGAAGTGTGATCCTTACACACAATACAACATAATGCAGAGTTAGGTCGCGTTCAGACTGACTTGACCCCTGCATGAAAAAATGGAGCCCTGTCTCTTTCAATTGAATGAAGCCAGTCCATCAGTGCAGCGGAGGTGCCAACGGGGGTCGTGCAGTAAAAAGGTTGAACCAAGGTCAACAAGCTGGCAAGGCACTGCGCTGGCCAATCGAATTCATGCAAACGCACACTTCTGGTGGCTTACCAGTAGATTAAACAACACACCCCCACCAACGCATTTCCCTGTGCTGCTTTAATGCAGGGCTGATTTCGATGGGAATCCCTGCCCTAGACCCACTATACATGCACAAAATGACCAACACTTTGAGTCCTTGCAAAAGCAGACTGAAAAAAACTAAACAATGTGGTGTGTTTTGAGCAGTCAAAGCAACGTTTCCAGTGCTTCTCTAACAGGATTTCTAGGGTGATATTTAGAGTGTCTCACTGTGTTGTGTTTGTCTGAAGGATTGTTTCTTAGCATCCTGCAGCTCTCAGGACAGAGGGGACACAGCCAAGAAATGTCTTTGTACATACTGTACACTGTAGATCCTATACAGATACATACTGTACCTATCAGTCTTGTAGATGGAGACCAGTTTAGAGTCAGGGAAGCTTAAGTTTGTAAATAACTCTTGGCCAAAGTGAGTCTGTTTATTTACAGTGTCACACGAAAGATTAACTGTACAGCCTGAAGTTGTTCTCCAAAAAGCAATCAGAGAAAACAACCAGCAGGAGTGAGACTACTGAAAATTATTGAACAATTAACTGCAAATTAATTAATGTTACACATTCCTCTCCATCAGCTGAGTCATGTATTTATGCACCACCTACACACTCAACAAACTGATGCATGAACCTCACACAGATAACAAATACTACAGCAAAAATGCTTCTACCATTGTTAGAATTGGAAAGTAGATTATTGTCCTGTGTGGTCTAGACTCCTGTCTTTCTGTGGTTTTCCACCCTGGTGCCCAGCTCATTGAGGGGGCAGCTAAATCTGTCCCCATTTAGCTGTCTAAAAAAGTTCTGAGGTCTGAGACAGAGTCCCCGTGCTGGATGAAACTGGCTCATTCTTGCACAGCTGTCACTGAACCTCGTTAAGTTTGAGAAGGTCAGACGGAATTTCTGACCCAGTCCTCAGACATGCAACCATTTAAAATTTTGTTAAAAATATCTGCAACAATCCTGCATTGAGAACTGTGTAAAGACAAGTTTTGAGAATGGTGGGCTGTAATAGCCAATGAGAGTTTATGACAAAAGAAATGAACACATGCTGCCTGTGCCCAACTCATTTTCTCCAAATTTATCATCTGGCCCAAGATTTTATTTTATTTTTTCAGCATAAATTAGTGTGCATGTAACAGATTTTGTAAACTTCTCTTTCCCCTCAAGCTCAGTTTTGACAAAATTTGGGGAAAAAAACTAAAAGTCAGGATAAAAGGCAGGACAGCAGGATATCAAGATCACTCACCACCTAACCCAAGCACAAAATCTTTTAAAGTGTGACCCCTCATATTCTGTTTGTTCTTAGCATGTCACTGCATCAAAAACAAAGGAAACAAGATTTAAAAGCCCTCAATTTAAGCTGTGTAGGCATGTTAGCTTTTTAAAAGTTTTGTAGTTTGCTTTACCCTCTTGAGGAGTTATACAGTTCCAAAAGATACTTTTACTATCCCCACATCCTGAAAATTAAACAAGAAATTTGCAGACCTGTTGATTTAGCTCTGGTCTCACACTGAGAGGGACATTGCACTGCTGCTTTTACAACAGTATAAACCAAGCACCTTGCTTGCAGTATTTGGAGCAGATACATTTTACAAGTCAACTTACAACAACCTGTACAGCTGCGTTGATTTCATCCACATTTTTCACTATTTAAGTGGCCATTTTTCTGTGGCTATTTTTTGTGGATGTAGTTAGGTAGCTAGCTAGCTATGTAGGAAGACAACAACCCTATTCTTAATCCCACCTGCAAAGCTTTGATTGGTCAATTGTTCCTTTAATTGTGGGAAACCAGGTTAGAGGATCTGTAGATTGTTTGAAAGACTAGGGTATGGATTAATGGTTTCTAGTGCAGCACTATCAAATCTCATGTTTTGACATGTTCATTTGATGCTGTTGTTTCAGTTTTTTTAAAAAGATATTTAACCTGTAGGCTTCTATGACATGTATTTCACTTTTATTACAGATTTTGAGCGGTAAGTGCATTGTTTGATCCTAGAAGTGATGTGTGGTATCCCTAAAATTCACACTAACTGTATGGATGCTTCACATCATCTTTTAGTTTATGGTAGACTGCTGCAGGGAGTGTGTCTTGACTGCAGTTGTGAGAGCATTTTATCACTTCAGCCATTTGTGTGTGATGACCCACTTGTCCAGCTGAATCAAACTCTATTATCGGTTATTTTCAATGTTTACTTAAATTGATGGGTTTAGATAAGTGAGAAGCATGCAAACAACGCCATCATTTTGCAGGTTCTCACATGCCACAGTAGATGACTATCCTGGTGTTATCTTGACATTGTGTTCACTAAAATTAATGGAAACTAATAGTGACAAGTAGCCACTGCAGTATCAGGATAGCCACAGTCACAGTATACTGCTTTTTATTTATATTTAGATGCCGTCCAGATAAAAACAGACATACTGCATGTGAGATCAAAAACAATTGCATACAATTTTCAATTCAAGACATCAACGAACAGTACAATTTTTGGTATTTGAATTATGTGAACATTCGATTCCACCACCACTAAATTGGATTATGTCACATAATGTTTGCCACATGAAGAAATAAGCTAACGATTAGACTTAGACTGCAGAGAGAAGACATGTTTATATATAAAAGAAGATGAAAAGCTGTCAAAATGTGAATTTATGTTTTTAATGGCATATCAGAAACCAAATTGAGGTCAATCAGTTGATCAGGCAGTCAAACAGATTATCTGTCCTCATAGCATGAGATCCTCACTCGACCACTGTTTGGTATAGCTTTGCAACTGCAGAGACTCTGTGTTCGGTATCGTCTCTGTGTTTGCCCATAATACTGAATATATTCTTCTTCCTGTTTTGTGCCCTGTGTAAAAGAGGCTTCTTTTGTGCTTCCTGCATATTTCTTGCCATTGCACCTGACATGGGTATGAAACAGAGTAATTCATAAAAATGACACTTATAATAAACCAGTTTTCAGTGTGATGTCCTATCCCCCAGCTAATACACACTGCAATTAATGCTAATATCATAATGATACTGTATATTAAAGTCAATATTCAAAGATTAGGCAACTAAAGCAACTTCAGTTAAGCTTAACAGCAAGTTTGACTAGTTGTGTCTTCCTACTCCTCTTGTAGTAGGAATTTCTTTGTAAGGCATCATTATGGTGATTGAGAAAGCTGCTGCCTAAGAAAACACATGCAAATTGACGAAACAACGCAAATGAGATTGAACATGTTCAACACTTTAACAACACATAACATCACATTTGGTAAAACAAATACAAAATGAATGAATTAATGCTGCTAGTTATATGGAACAATGAAACTAAGTCACAACACAATAGAAGTTTGTGGGAGACACTATAAACTAGTGAACACAGTAGTAATTAGTAAAAGGCTAACCATAGTAGGTGTGCAGGCAATATCTATAGTAATATCTGAATCATGCAGTCAGAATGTTAAAACTAAAATAAACACTATAAGCCCTTTTTCGAACATAATTGACGAATGGTTGATGTATTCGTCAGTTTTCAGTGTGTTGTGTTGGACTTGCAGCGTTTCCTATTTCCTTAGTGTTTTCTGCATTTTCAGCGTTTCAGTGTTTCTTCATGGTAAATTGGTGAATATGTTTCCTAATCAGTGTTTTATTTTTTTGTGGTGTGCTTTTGCTTTGTGTATTTGGTTGTGTTTTCTTCAAGTTGCACTAATCAATATTTTTATATTGACAATGTCAATGTCAAATTTATTTATATAGCACATTAAAAACGATGGTTGACAAAAGTGCTGATTAGGATAAAATACCAAATGAACAAATATAAAAGTTAATAACAAATACATAAAAAGAAAAGAAACAATAAGCATAATAATAATAAAAGAACAGCAGCAATAGAAAATGAAATCAAGGTGTCAAGCTCAGCTAGAATTGAATGCCAATGAGAAGAGGTTAGCAGCGTCTTAAAAGTTCTAGGGTCCGGGCAGCTCTTATATGGAGAGGTAAACTGTTCCAGAGATTAGGGCAGCCACCGCAAAGACTTGGTCACCTCTGTTTTTGTGCCTGGATCTCGGAACATCCAAGAGCATCTGGTTAGTCAATCTCAGCGAGTCTCTGGAGTATGATGATGTAAGAGTTCTGCCAGATAAGGTGGCGCCAGCCAACCCAGAATGGATAAAATGAATATGTGTAATGTGAAAGGGGTTGCCCGTAGTGACAAAACCACAGGGGTTTCAGCTCTACGGAGTGTTTTACCATCTTTCAGCTCATAGTTTTGGTTTTACGGTCCACAACTTTACTATTTTGGTTCAGTCTCATTGCTCTCATAGTGTCGTTTTCGGCTACAGCAGGCATACAGCAGCTGCTGTCTATTTGTTAAAATAAACCACCAAAATAGTGAGACATACACATACACATGACACAATCTCAGACAATCACCAACACTAAAACCCATATATAGGAATGCATGCAAGTACAAATCTAAGAACATGTGTTTTGTGTGTGAAACATTTGAAATATATTATGTATCTAATGTATAGTATACTGTATGGCATCAGCTCCTTGTATTGCAATACTGTGAGCAGTGAAGAACCACTTAAAAATCCGGGATTAAATGAGCTGACAAAGGCTTTCTATTAAACAATTTTGGTGTCACTTCTCTCATTCTGCCTGCATTTTCCAGCAACAGCCCATTTCCCATTTCATGGCTTTCATGTAATATTCCAAGGTAAAACATACTGTAATTTCCTGCTTAAGTCAGGACTTGTAAAAACAGCAGTGAGCTTGCTAACCTTGCAGCAGTACTATTAAAAAAAAAAAACGACTGCTTTTTAATTCCTCTGCAAACTACAGCATTCCTGTTTGTACTTTGAATACATGATGTAAAGACCTCTTTGTCAGTGAGTAAAGTTATGCCCTGAAAAAAAGAACAAAACAAGACGACACAGATGCCATCATGCTGATTGCTGATACTGATTAAATCACCAATAATGACCAGTTATTGCTGGATTAGTAAGGACGTCTGTCAGCAAACTTTGATGGAGGTCACAACTGAATGGGATCATATGTAGATCTTACATGAACAGTGGTAACTAACAACATTTAAAATGTCGTATGTGAACCATTCTCCATAGTAAAGTTCTCAGCTGTACTGTGGATTTACAAATGAAATGTGAACTGCAGAAAAGTCACAAAAGTTCACGGAAGAATTTAAGTAATGAACTGACAACATATTCAAAGAGGAAACTGCATCTTGAGAAACACTGTTTGATGCTAGAAAGTAACTTTGTCTGTGCTGGTTTTACCTTCCTGCTGTATTTACAATACAAAGACGAATCTTCTAGGTTTGCTGTTGGCTTGCTTTGCGTCAGGAGGTTGTTTTCGTGGATATGTGAGGAGATTTTAAATAATTTCTTCTTCCAAATTATTCTCTTTTCTTGCCAAGTGTATATATACTGTGTAACTTTACTGCCTATGTGGGTCTGACGTGCCAGAAAAAATATTTATAGTCCAATGATGCCATGTGTTTTTCAAAATAAATGTCCAAGACATATTTTCAACTGCAAGCCCTATCAGGGTGGCTTGTTGTATCTGTTATGCTGTGTTCATGCTCTGTTCATGTTCAATTAAACCAAAGAAATATATTAGTATTAAGTCTGAAAACACAATTTGTTGTTTCTCTGCTCCACTGACTTTCCTAATAGTACATCTTACCCCTGTTATTTGTTCACCACGCATGTCTTTTTGTGTATTTGGTCTGTGGAGCCACTCAGGTAAATAATTAACATGAGGAACACACCATCTTTTTTTAAGCTCTAGATGCTTCTGATTTTTAAGGGGTGTTTCATTTTTGTACTTTTGGAGAGTGCAAAGTTGATTAATCTCAGACCTCAAGCTTGTAACATTGTGTTCAATCAAATGAGAGCACATATACTAGTCCAATACCAGTCATGCACAACTTGAAATAATCCCTTTCATTTTAATCAATGATGTGTGGAATACAGGTATACTGTAAAATGATATTTGGATAAGTACAATTTAGGACATACAACAGAGGAAAAAAATACAATGATACTTAGAGACCATATTTTCAGAAATAAGAAGGTGAAGCATAGACACCTTCTGTTTTGTTCACACACACATCACAACTTCGTTTTCAGTCGCAGCAAGCAGCTGTTTCCAGAATAAAAAGCAACCTGCCCAGCACCAAACGACAGACAGAAAAATAGGTATGAATTTCATTTGGTTTGCTCTTGTCAGGTGTTTGTGTAGAGGACAAAATAACATGAATGCTTTACAAAAATGCAATTCAATACATCAACATGAATGAACATGTTTCTGTCAAAATCTCAACAAAAGGTAGCATTTTTTGATAGACTATTGTGTCATATTAGATTGTACACATGATTTTTATTCTCTGTAATAAAATGAGCTTTATAAATGAAGTGTCTTGACCTATTGTGTCAACGCAAGGTGTCTGAGTTTGATGCTGTTATACTGCTTCATGGAAAACAGAGAGCATGCATGAAACTATTGCTATGATACTTTTTACTACTGTCTGCTCTCACATACTGCACAGTTTGTTTTCTACAGGTCAATGTCAGAATTCTTAATTTTAGTAAATTGCAGCTGTGGTGAGACTTTAAAATAATATATTTCCTGGAATGGTTAATTTGCTGAAGCCCAAAGTAGGGACACAATTGGCTCCAGGCCTTTTGACATGTCAGTGTGAAAACTGTTGAAGGCTGACAGCATACTAGATGTTTTTCAGTTTTGTCTCTCATTGAATGGCTTCTCGTCATTCAGATTTTATAAAAATAAAATCTCCCCCCCCCTCTTTCTTTTAGTTAAATGGTACAAACAATAAAATGGAGCACTGCCTCCATCCATAGTGTTTGGATGAATACAACATTTTGACAAATATGGCCTGTTTCAGCACTTTGGATTTTTTTCGCCTGTATTACCAGACAAAATAAGCAATCTCAAATAAAGGTTTGAGATAACAGAAACTTGGCTTCGCAACATTGACTAAAATTACCTAATCTCTTTTATGCTTTGGATTGGGCCATGGTAGAGGAGTCAAAACCTGTCATAATTTAAAATTTGACCTTTAGTTAGTATTGCCTCCATCAAGCTAATCATTGTAATGTTTTTAAACACCAGAACACAGAATCAACCCTCAACATTTTTGCACCACTGAATGGAGGTGGTGTCTGCCAAATCACACTTAAGTTAAAAAAATGTGAGTTTAATTACAGAGCCCCTCCAGCAGGCCAGTGGGTCTACTCTTCTGAGATATCACCAGAGACATTCCATTAACAGATAGATTGACTGGAGCTCTTCACCACAACCCCTCTTCAAAGTACAAGACAAAAAAGAAACTACATGGCTGCATAATGTTCCATTTTATTTTTCACCTCTGCTCTAAAGCAAGGGCAGCAGTTTCAATCAAACCAATTGACTTCTGCCTGACCTCTTTCCTATGACTACAGTCCAGAAACGCCGTAGGCAGAGCTGAAATCGCACACTAAACTTAACAATGCTGTAGACTGTAGCCTATCTAATTTACTCTGTAATAGTGTCATAGTTCAGTGCCACCAAATTGATTGACTGAATTTTCAAGCATGCTTTGGCAACAGGATACTCTGAAAAATGACCAAAAAAAAGGCCTCCCAGTGCAACTCCAAGTTTATCTTAATATCAAAGAGTAGCAACAAAACAGTTGCGATATAGCACTTGATATTAACCTCTTCATTTAGAAATGACCACTCCAGGCCAATTACATCAACATGTTAATAAATCTAATATATAACTATCCATAATGCCATAATCTTAAATGGATCAAATGACTACATACATGTAAAAGGGTGGCTCGTAGTGACAAACCCAAAACCAGAAAATTACCACCTGACTGCAGTTCCCCAGCTACAAAAAGCCTTTTAGCCTCTTTCAGCTAATTGTTTTGGTTTTCTGACCCACAACTTTACTTTTTTGGTTCAGAATCATTGCTCATATTAGTGTAGATTCCAGCCGAAGAAACCAGCTGTTTTAAGCAAAAATAAAATTAGGATAAACCGACAGTACGCTACCTGCTCAGCACCTAATGGAAAACAAGCAAAGTTAGCGACTAGACGGTGAACATGGTGGAGCATTTAGCAGCCAGATTTTCCCCTCAGGAGAGCAAAACGGAGCTAAAAGAGACAGAATACTGGACTTACATTCGCCAGTTGGCCCAAAACACAACTCTAAATTAATGTTAATGTTGCTTTGTATCTGCTAGATGTTTAAATAGGCAACTATATGCTAACAAATTAGCCATATCTGCTTTGTAAGGCCATAATTCAGTATGTCAAACGGATGTGATGTTCAGCTTGTTGTGGAGATCTGCCCCAGAGTGGCCAAAGAGAAGAAAAACTAATGAATGCTGCCTTTACTTATTATGAAATGATTCTTAAAATATGCACTTGTTACAGTGGTTTTAGTTCTCATTATGTGTAAGTGAGTTTTTATTTTTTTTGTCCTCAAACCGAGAGCTTGAGAAACTTCAGACGACTAGGATATTTCTGCTATTTCTGTCTGGAAAGCCTGGGCCTCTTCCAGAGAGTGTTTTTCACACCTCTGACCTGTCCTGTGTGAAAAGGGACTGCTACTTACATTCAAAAGGTGTTAATTAAAATAAGGGAAAACAATCCAGGTGCCATATGGAGGAGGCTACCTAACAGCAGGCTCCTATTGTTTTGGAATTTCACTGTGCTGCTCTTCTGTGTTTCTGTGGAGATGAGGTCATCTGGAGTGACAGGCTGACAATGATTAGGTAATAGGCCTTCACAGGCCGCTGGTGCTTTATAAATCCGCTCTGTTGGATCACACATCGCTCACTCACAAATTTGGCTACATTGGTTTGCCTTTTCTTCTTGTCAAATTGTGAAATGATATATCTCTTCACTGAAGAGAAAAGCAATTTGTTGTTTTATTGAGAAGTAGTTCGTGTAGAGTGAACTCAGAGAAAATATTTGCTGCTGTATATTTTTGCTTAATATTTTATTGGTGCTATTGTGAGAGATACTGTGAGTGGGAGGGAAGGAACCTGCAATAGCACAGAAAACCTCTTATGAGAAAAATGTTAAGCCTCAAGAAATGATTCACAGCTGCTCGGGAGTATTTTTGCACCATAATTGACATGCCACAAGCATAATTTCCCATCATTAGATGGACCTGTTGCCTGGGAGCACAGGAGCTTCCAAGGAAGAAAATCCAAGCCCTTAAGCTGCCAGGCCTGAGAGATAACAGAGCAGCACTATCACAACTGCAGAGATATGGGCAAAATATGCGGACAACAAACAAGCCCATTTTGCCCATTCATTATGCGGGGATGTAGAAATCATATCAAGCATTCAGTTATACATAATGAATGCAGACCTGGAGGAACATTTTCATAAAAACTCTGCAAAGCAGTGCAAAATACTGTAAGTGCAACCTCAAGACTGATGTGTGGAGTAAAGCGTTTTCAAAATGGCTGAATAATGTTCCTAGTTCCTTTTCTCTAAAACTCTTCAATCCCTAACTCTCTTTGCCTTCCTGCCCTTGACACGAAGCCTGCAATTGTGCCAGTCCTAAAGAAAACCTCAGCTGCAGGAGATGAATGACCTCTGTCCATCATCATCACCACCTCCTCACCAATTAAATGCTGACAAAAAACTGCAGAGGAAGCAGCTGCTTTCATCTTCTTATTGACTGATTGATTTGCCTGTTTTTCTATCACCCTATAAGATGGTTTTATGATGCAACCCGACAGTGTTTCATTTGATTTATAGAATGCAGTTTTAGCGGACGCACTGATGTGGGAAGGTGATATAAACACCATTTGTGAATTCATATGGTACAAAAACCCTGCCTGCTGAGGGAAAAAAGCAAAAGAAAAGTCAAGTGTTTTGTTTTGCTAATTTGTTGTTGGAGTCCCTGTAGAATAGACATAAATGTGGACAGAAATAATGCAAAACTGAGTACATTTTCAATATGTGTATAAATATCCAAAATCTGAGGCTACAAAAGACTGACTACCCAGTGTGGGAGTTGTTTAAAAGATTGTTGTTGTTGTTGTTGTCTGGTTGATGTATTGAGAGATGTGTCCAGCCCGAAGGATGAGCTATTGTTTAGGTATTTTCCATTCATCTGGGATCTATATTCACCCCACCCTTCAGGATAATTAGTGTTCATGAAATACATTTTGCTAAGAATATTTTTCATTAGAGAGCTGTTTGTCATTGTTGCTTTTTGTGGAAGACTCTTCTCACTTTTGACATACGTTTGATATCATGTGAAGCATGAAACAGCTTTATTTTTCAGTTTCCCCTCTAAGGCAAAAAGGAAAAATGGAAATTCTCTCAAACAAGATTTTTCTTTTGGATTAGGGGTTGACTAAGATGGTTTTCTAGGACTGTTAGGACTGATACTGTTATTTTTAGATTAGAGGACCCTATAATGAATATTTCGCACTGATATACTGTATCTTTAAATTTGATCAAATTCATGTCTCCCCAACAGTTTTATTTCAAGATTCAGGGTTAAATTTATTCATCCATAAAATCATGGAAATTACAGTGTTTCCATCTAATCAACCAACACTGATTACAGAACATAGGAAATAAATACCCATAAAATAACACGATAGATAAAATTAGATTTTTGAAAGTGTGGTTAAGTCTATATAGAAAGTCAGACACAAAATACCAATCTGATATATTGGCAAACAGATACATAAACAAACAAACATACAGTGATGGACAAAATAACAGGAACACCTAACAAAACATTACAATCTAATACCACAGCTTGCAATTAATCGTGAATTTGTGAAGTTTACAGCATACAGGTTTTGGGGAGACTTTAACTCTGATCATATTTGAAAATGTAGTTTTGAATGTTTTTCACCACATTGTTGATGCTCTAAATAGTCTAAGCCTTGTTTGTACTACTCAAAATTAGTCCACATAAAAATAACTAATGTTAGAAGACTCACTCTAATTAACTCCTTTAAATGCTGACCAGGACTTGCTGTGAAAACTTGATCCACCTTTCATCTTGTCTGTACAGTATGTTTGGATTTGAACAGTCACAATGCATGCATACTTGGAAAAGCTGTTAAATGTGCCAGCAGGAAAATCAGCAGGAAAGACAGTAGCCGCCCATTTCAGCACAGAATACCCACAAAGCATTTTGGCAGCTCCCTCACTCCAGCATGAACAAAGCTTTACAGTGATAATGCCAGCAACAGACAGGGACCTGACGCATAAAGCGAGTTCAACAGACAATAGTCAGGCTTTCTATGATTTTTTTTTTTTTGGGTTATCCTGGGTTCATCAAGTCTGTCCATCAGTTGGTCCACCGCTCTGGTCCAGACTGAAATATCTCAACTATTGGATGGATTGCCATGAAATTTGGTATAAACATTCACAGTTCCTCAGAGGATGAATCCTAATGACTTCGGTGATCCCCCAATTTTTCCTCTAGCGTTTTGAGTGAAATGTTTTGACAACTATTGGATGAATTGCCATGAAATTTGGTATAGTTGACCTTAACCTGCTCCTTAATCATTACTGGGTGTTCAAAAAGAATGTGAAGCGAATTTTAGAGGCGGTGCGATTGCTTACAAAGTGAATAGAAAGATGCAACTACAGGGCGGCACAAATTAGCATGAAGACATGTCTTGCATGACTTGAAAATGTTTCAACTTGAGCAAAAATGTTATGTGTTACAGCACTTTATGAATCTGCTTCACACACATCCAGTAAGTGAAGGAAAGGCAGAGATACTGGAGGGAAATAACAGAAAGAACAGGAGTTACTGCTGAGTAACAAACTTCAGTCAGTTACAGCTAACGTCTGTGCAGTTGGTACATTGACTGTTTGGAGCGAATAAACACAAGCAGTCCAGCAGATTCTTACGAATGACGCATGGCAGAATACGTCACTGTCTGAATACACCACGCCCCAGCTATACACTTTGGAGCGAATTCACAAAGAATGAATTGTGGCTGCTGGTAGCACCATGAATTGCACATCATTTGCAACCACTATCTGCGCCGTCTCAAGGTCCGATTCACAAAAGATATTGCGATAATGAGATTACAGCGCAAAGTTTTGCAGCAGGGCAATTTGCCATTGTTTTGCATCTGTTAAATGTTCATTTGCAATTTTCTGTAATGGTCCCAGAAATTGGTAATATTTGTTCTTAAGGTGTACTGAAGTAGCTTATCACATGACATGTTTAAGCAACATTTGGGTCAAAAAATGTTACAAAATGCAGTTGCAAGAACAAAACTTTCCATTCATGTGGAAAGAGTTGTTTGATTTGAAAGAGAACTAATTCTAATTAATTATCTAATAACTCTCCCCTGTTCTTTCATTTGTTTCTATCTGCAGGATGTGTCTTATTTTTCTATGACTCTGTATGAAGTGATTGTTATTTGGGGTGCTTTAACTGTGCGTCATGCCTCGGGCGGAGATACTTATTCTCCCCTACTCTCTCCGCTGGACTGTTAACAGTGTGTAGCCACCATTTCCATTTCTCACAGCAGTTTTATGTTGTTTTACAGTTTAATTCCCTCATGGTGAATATCAGGTATTGTAGGCTTGCTGTCTCTTTGCCACCTGTGCGCGTACTGTATGATGTACTGTGATGCGCTATTGCTTCGCCTGGCTACAATCCATGCTGCCATGATCACTGAAAAGTCCAGCTGTGACGTCCCTTATAAATGCGCTTCAGTTACCACCGACTCTCTGAAGAAGCTAACAATTTTACTCCAACTGCATGTGGCTATTAGCGCTGGTGAATTCGACCTTGTTTTTCAATGAGACTCATTTACATAGAAAGGGGCCAATTTTGCGCCAAATGTTTGCATATTACCTCATTTACATACCTGCAAACAGCACCGGAGCACTGAGACGCTATTTGCTTGGCAGCACTTTTTGGGGCTTAGAGAATTACACGGTTTCCCTTTGTCGTATTTATGCAGGTTTAGCGGCCGCAAAAGCCGCGCAATCCTTTTGGGAATTCGCCCCTCTGCCTTTTCTTCCTTGACATTCATTGATAATAAAGAAAAATATCAACAATTTAAGAAGATTTCTAAATTACTGGTAGTCTAAGAACAGTCTGTAATTAAAAGTCCTTTTCATGTTAAATTGTCTTTGGAAAATAGCAATTGTACACACTGATGTTAATACTGCACTTAAGAGATAACATTAAACAAAGTATGTGTTGTTGCTCATGAAAACAATCCCCAAAACAGGATTGTTTGCAGAAAGGAACATTTTTCACACACCCTGTGAACACCCTGATGTTGTTAAGTGCTTGGCTGCACCAAACCAATTTTGCATCAAAGAAGCAAGATGAAAAGAATTCAAAGCGACAGTGATATAATTTTCCCTGAAATCTCATGCAGCAACATTTTCTCTACAAATGCAGCATTCTTGATTTGGCACAATTCAAACATGTTTTTCTGCTCACAAAATGTCAATAAATATCACAGTGTTTGTGTATACAAATAAGCAGTTTATAAACATTGAATTCTTTCACTTTCCAAGCCTGACTTTCTGTTAAATAATCCCTTGTAAAGTATTTGTACTAGTCATGTGCTGATGTACATTTTAATTCTAATTACCTGCAAATATGCATATTTTATATTACATTGTATGCTTAGAAAGGGCTTCTTTAGAAAGCACAACACTTTGCAGTGTGTTTGCAAACATGGTCTATCAATGTCTAACAATACTTAAGAGAGGGCCCAAATATGTGTCTGTGTGCTCTTTAGTCTTTTTGTATGAAGGTATTTTTGTAGTGAAGATAAAAATTTCTATGATGAAAGCTGGTTTAAAATTACTCTTGTCATATGCCTCATGTTTGTTGCATTGAACAAGAAAAATATGTTTACGAAAGATACATACCGATGTGTAAAAATAAGAGCTCTTGTAGCTGTCAGTTCAGGCACTGATGCAGTGTTTTGACTATATTGGTTTGTACATTTGTGGGCGGTTTGGTTTGGTTTCAGAGTTTTTTGTTTTTTTTTTGGGGGGGGTTGAACACTTACCACAGAGAACACTGCCACAGCTTTGATTGATGTTGATATTCTAGCTTTGTAAGCACAGTAATAATTAAAGCCAAATTAGAGTGTATCAATATTTTCTTTATCATATCAGAGCTCCTCTTTTCTGGACTTTGGCAGCTGGACAGTCAGAGCACACTATTTAGAGAGATTTTAGTGAGTGCATCAAACTGAAACTGTAGAAGTGAGGAGGAGAATATTTGCTTTGAGTGTAAATTCTAATCTGCAAGTTCTCTGCTGTTTTGTTACAAAAAATATATATTTTGTCCAGCCAATTTGACTAAGGATACATTCTGAAGAAATGGCTTCTGGGATAAAACGCAGGGATAGAGCCATTCACACATTTGAACACTGGAGCTGTCCAACACTACTACAGTGCATCTCCACTGGGTCAACTACTGAAGCAGTGAAATGGCATGCATATATTTTCACTGTAATAATTGCACTTGCCCAGCCTTCAGGGCTAAAGAATCTGGCTTCAGTGCCTTGCATAGGTCCATGCTGACAGTAGTTACAAAGTCAATTCAGCCCCCTACAGCCAGCCTGTCCCAGTGAGACTTCAAACTGGGAAAGTTTCTGTTACGAGCTGGATTCTTTAACCTCCAGGCTACCGCTGTACTGCAGTTAATTTATTTATTTATTTTCTAATGCACGCTGGCACATTAACTGGTGCCCTCAGCTAGAAACGTTCCTTACAGACACAATTCCACTCATTTTATATGGTATAAACAATATGAGTAAAGTCAGATAATGATGAGACTTTAATTTGCTGGTGGCCTCAAGGCTTGCTACTGGAAGATTTTGATGTTCTCCTAAAGACATGGCATATCAACCACTCAGCCAGATCAGTTTATTTCAATGTGCTAATTTGTGTTTAGTACTCATAATGTAGTAAATATCCTAATATTATTACTGAAGGCAAACTGTGGATGAGCATTGTACTTAAAGATAATTTGGATTAGCTAATGTGCAAAACAGATTTGCTGCAGCTTTGTTTAAAATGGGGATTTCAATGTGTGCAGTGACTACTTAAATATTAGTAAAACTGCCATTTGAAGCCAGCATTACTGTCTGGACATAGTATTGATGTTTCAGCAATATGCCATACTAATAAAAAATTCTAATACTTTTGTTGCACTCAACAAAATCTCTATTTTAATTTATTTGCTAATTGGTTTGCATGATTCCTGTAGATGGAGATTTATGGGCATAACTCCAACTTTACAGTAAGAAACAAATAAATGGGGGCATCCTCATTTGCATGTAGAGACAGATATTCTACTTCCACAATCAAACACATGGCGATCCGACTATTCGATGCCTGCTTCATCTTTCAAGCTTTATTAAGAATTCTGTGGAGAATTCACAGCAAAGTGCACACATTGTTCTACAATAAATTAACACTTGATGGAGGAATACAGGCGAAACATAAAATGAATAACAGCTGACTCCATGACATCTTTGTCTTATGGCAAATTACTTTAAAGAAAGGAGGTTCTTATGTCTTAAATACATGAAGCTTTTATCATGTTATCTGCTTTTAATTAAAGCTATTGTCTTATGACTTGTCAAATGAACGCAGTGAATGTTACTGCAGTTACCCCCATACAGTATGTGAAAATATGGATGTCAGACTGCTTAACAGACCCCTACATCACTGCTGCAGGTACTGCAGATTTCCTGACGTCTTAGACAAGATGATGCAGTTTTCCCTCAGCCTTGTACTGCAGCATAAAGATGATAGTTAAAGAAGAGACAAGAGGATCACTCCAAGATCTTTACAGCTCTATTGTTGTCAGTGTGCTTCAGAGCTCTGGGTCCAAATATGGTAATCCTGGATCTGGTACCCTGGCCTGTGGAGCAGACCTTGTCAAGCAGGACTAGAATTTCAAGTCTGTGGGAGCTGTGTTAAAGTGGGCTAATCCAATGGACATGGTACTGTACCTTGAGGCCTGCGCCGCAGTCTAATCTGTGTAGAGACTAAGGAGCAGAGAACCATCCAGAAGAAGAACTAGTATAAACTAGCACAGTCAGCCTAATTCATCAGCAGGCACTTTCATGGATCGTGAGAAGCGATAATCCTCCCTTCATTCTATTGTTTTGATATTCCTACAATATTCAGTTAAACGTTCATGTCATTGCTTTTGGTTGATAGCTTGTGGATCACATTACACTCACTTGGAATACATTTTTTAATCATATCTCTTCCTCCTTTTTAATCATAAATCCTCTTTAATTTTTCTGTGAGCTCTAAAACAGCAGACCTTTATGTCTTCTTTTGTTCATCTATCACCCTGAGTTGAAGTTTTATTTGATAGTAGGAAAAATGGATTTGTTCATTTGCTTTAAACTGCCATGATATTTGACTGAACAGAACCCCTATTCTTCAACAGAATAGCTGCCACACACTGTAGAAACAATTCAACTGCCATAAAAAGCAGTGTGTCTTTTTCTCCGCTGTCTGATGTGGTAGATTAAGTAGGAAAGCTTTTTACTGAATTTCCAGACTACCACGAGGATACGCAGCACCTGTTGGTGGAAATGCTCATTGCCTTATGGCTGTATCCTGTGTGACTGATGCTGTCAGTCATGAATAGGTGAATATACCTTTTGAATTTCATGAAAACGCTATTGAGCCGCAGCAATGAACAGAGTGAAAGAAAGTGAATTAAACTGAGCCTTGCACAGTCACTTTTGCTAGCCTTTAGACTTTGACCCATTCTGAATCATTTGAATTTCATCTTGGCAGCCTGGCCACATAACTGATGCTATTCATTACATGATTGAGGTGGGTGTTTTTGTGAAGTGAGTGGAGGTAGCCAGACCATTGCTGAGAGCAACTTACGCTGTGATGATTGATAGGACGGCGAGCTGCGTAAATGCTGGAGTGTTGGTTCCCTAAATGCAAGTGAGTGTTACTCTCATTGCCGGCTTGGGGCGAAGCCATTAATAAACCCTGCAAATGATGATAGCTGTTGTATTGATTCTATTTGCACCCTTTATTCCAGTGGCCCCTTTTACTCCAATACTTTGCCTCAGTAAACACAGGCATCAAAATTGTTGACCCGGGCTGTCTCTGTCATTGATCACACCGTTGATGTTAGGACATCGCATTCTCTTTGTTTGTGTAGTAGCTTAATCCATCCACAAAGCTTGCTGATGGTACAAAATGGATCAATACAGGAGGAAAATTGGAAGTATGAGATTAAAAATTATAGATTTATCCCTGAAAAATGTGGCGATATCCCACCCCGCTCCTTTGCAACTGATTGACCTGAATACTGCAAGAAACCAGGAAATGTTTATGTTTCAAAATAAAATCCTGCAGGGAAATGGTGCACTCTGCATCTTGATCATAGCATAGTGTACGTTTGTTTTCTAACAAACAGTGAAGAATGAACTGTTTCATTTTGATCACCACTTCATCAGACTGACAAAAGAACAAATGAGTAATGAAATTACAGCATTACAGCAGCTCACTCACTACTGGCTACAACTGTTTCTCTGCATTCTGCAAACATTTCCTTTTTTCCAGCCAAATCCAATCCTGCTTTGTCTCACCCACACGCCTCTCCCTCCGTCTCCCTCTCTCTTTTTCAACTGACTGTTAAGCACACTGTCATTTGTAATAGAAATGACACGCCCTGAGTCAAAGTGACATTATGTCAAAATTTTATCCTGTGATTCCTGCCAGGCTATATCACTCTTGCTGTATTCCTCATTCAGAATCAAATTAGAAACACTCTTGCAGAGCCGCCATAACTTCAGAAAGACTCCGGTGTAATGTCTTCAATAACACTTGGAATCCTTAATGCTATGCTTAATGTCTTTCACTCAAGTTTCGCTGAGAAACTTGCAAACTTCCATACCTCTTTAGTGTTTTTGAAATCTGCCAGAGAAAATGGGGGATTATGTTCAACTTTTAAATGGCAACAAGCAAATGAAAGGCTGTTTGTTTTTCTCCCCTTCACCAGAATGGCTGCCTCCCCTTATACTTGAACAAAGGATAGACTTTTATGGCATTGCCTCAGCCTCCTGCTGCTTGTTTTGGAGACTGATAGGCAGCGTCACATTTTTATGAAGCTGTGAAATGTCTTTTCTTTTTTAATCTAGGTTACTTTAGGTCAGGTGAAGAAGGGCTAAAATAAGGATGGAAAATATTAAATGTGTCTGAATGCCCAGTTGGTCAGAAATGCAAACCACACAGACTTGGTATAAAAAAAAAACACATTAATCAGCATATTGTGGAAAATAAATCCCAATGGGGTGTGCTTATCCTTAAAGAAGATATTTTTTAACCAAATGCTTTGAGGAAAATCCCTACCCACAATACATTAATACATGGCAGAACACTTCTTTTCTGCAGCTGTCGCCAGAAAATGCTTTTTGGTCAGGAATAACTATAATTCCTCTGACATTCCCTTCAATCAATTCTGGATGTTTAGCCTAGCCTAGACATTTTCCTGATTTCATCAGGGCTAATGGAACAATTGGAATCCTATTTGTGGCTCACTGTGCAGCCTATTACCTTATTGAAATCTTGTTCAAAATACAGCATCACTGTTTGTTTGTGTTTTTTGCTAAATCAAATTGAGTTTCCACCATCAAGGTTATTTCAGCATACTGTGTATGGAGATTGCTTGTCGTCAATAATCAGTGGTTGGTTCATGCCAATGTTTTCCCCTCACATATGGCACCAAAGTCCCTATTCATCCCCCCTCATGACAGTGGTCCCCCTGCCTCGCTAACACAAGGGTGCCTTTCCCATTGCTTACAAATTGACCCTTCAAGGTCCTTGTGCAGGAATGAAATTGCATTTGTTTCCCATTAGAGGAAGCATACAGTTTTAAGAAATTGTTGGGACTTTGTGACAGCGGTGAACACTATAGAGTAATAACATTATTATGGAAACAAGACACAAGGTTGGTTTTCATTGTTACAAGAGACCAAAGACTCACTTCAGGGTCTCTTTACAGATGTGTGAATAATCTTCTTGGGACAAAATTACTCTTTTCACTGTCTTTAAACTATAAATACAGATACAGGGAGAAATTATTCATACTTGAACGGTAAATCACTTAGGCGTTTAGTATGGCTCATTTTGAATTATACAGTTTCAAAAGGTATATGAAAAATATCCAGTTACATAATCTGCGTGGATGACTTATGGTTATCATTGGCTTTTGAATCTCAATCTGTTCCAAGCCAGTTTCAACTAATCGCTGACTGCTTTTACAGGTCATTTCCAACTCAAAGGAATAAAGGTGTGTTCATCTATATTTGTGGTAAAGGTGTAGTGTGAATGGAAAGAAGTGTCTATAGTATTTTCTGGTAAATCTACAGCATATTACAGAGATAGATTCTGATGGAAAAGGTACACTTTGACATATCTGGTTCGCTTTGAATCCCCACAGCTGTCCACAATCCATTCTTGTCAATGTCAACGCTCTAGTGAGCTAGCTAACAGGCTAGCAAGCGAGCTAGCAAGCACTACAGTAAGCAATCAAACAAGGTAACCCGCTAGCAAGAGAGCTAAGTGAGGGACATCAGCTTGTTTAGTGTCAGTCCACAAAACACGACCCAAAGTGCACCCTCAGGAACAGTCTCTAACTTCATGACAAGACGTTAATAAATGAGACTGTGACCTGGCTGTTACCTGCTTTCTATCAATAAAGTTGCGGTGTAGGCTAGTTTGCTACAGTTTATGAACAACAAATACCAAGTAAAAAATAAATAAAGAGTTCGCACTGAGCAGCGGAAAATGGCAGGCTGAACAGGTAGCTGAAGAACTAGTAAGCTTGTTTACTTGGTAGCTGGTTAGCTCACTAGCTCGCTCACTAGTAAATGAGCTTGCTTACTAACTTGTGTAGAGACTGCCATTCTTTCTGATTTTATGGGTGGACAATTACATGTGGGTACAGTTGGGTTCTATTCTAACCGAGGAAAATTGGGGGGGGTCAGAAAACAAATAAATGTAACCTCTGTAAAATGTACATTTTTCCGAAGGGTTAACTATTTGCTTGTGGAATTTTTAAAGGCCCTACATGTGCACACAAGTGTTTTCAGATTTTTAGGCTGATAGACCTCTTCTCAGGTTTACTGTATATTGGGTGGAGCAATATTGGGAGTTTACTAATGTCAATATATACTTAAAATAAAACACATTTACAACAAATAATCATAAAAATGTATGTTGCCCTGCCCTGACAAGTGCAACTACATCAACAGTAGAGTGTGTCCTGCCCACAGTCTTGCGAAAAGGTCTAATCTAAAACACCACCACTTCCTGGAAAACTGCTTATTCTTGGAAAACAATACATAATTGCTGGTGCTTGTAGGTTTAACTAAAAGAACGAAACAAAATTACACACAAATCTTCCAACAATCATACCTTTCTGCATAGACAATTAAATCAAACCACCTTTCTCTCCATAACAAATAGCCCAGTGGTTTACACTAAAGATTAAAACGTATTCCATTTCAACAGGAAATGCATAAATTGGGGTTACAGTAGAAGTTTGTGGGTTTTAGCTAAAGCTGCGGTCTTTGGAAGAGGTTGTTTATCAGGATGAAGATTCAGGTTAGATGAGAAGCTGACTAAACAATATTATCTTCTACCTGCTCATTAGCAGGAACCATCTTGAAAGAAACAATAGTTCTGAAGGAAAATGTACTGACAGATGTGTTTGCATTCGTTTTGGACTTTGTCATACAAGGCTCCATGCTGTGCAGTGCTATACACTCTAGACAGTTTACAACAGAGTTGTGAAGCAAAGTCTGCTCTGATGCAGATACTTTACATGACAGAAACTCCCCTGCATTACCAAAAATAATGATTCAGTCTTAACCAAGTTCACGAAAGTCTCTTCAAGCCTTTTTCATTGTACTAATGTTGATTGTGATGTCAAGATGTCAATGGCAAGAAAGAGATGTGACAACTAATTCCCACTAGATTCTCTACTTTATATATTTCCTGTCCACCAAACTGTGCTCAGATGCACTTCACTTTGACTTTTTATTATTTTAGATTTGTGTGATTGAGATAAGGTAAGCCTGTATTGATCCCCATAGGCAGCAGCACAAAGACAGAAATAAATACAGATAAATAGGGAAAGTAAAAAATAAATAATAAGAGGTATATAAAACTAGAATAAGAACAGAAGTAAAAATATAAACTATACAATTATATTATCCTTGTCTTTGCCTATGCTAAATCTTACCACTTGTGCTGCTGGAATGACCTAATTTCCCCCAAAGAATCAATAACTCAATAACCTAATCTAAAGACTAATGCTGCTCTACTCTGCCAATGGATACATGGGCCTGGTAATCCAGATGCCAACTGTGCAAATCAGGAAAAACTACAGATGTCGCAACTAAAATAAATGAGGTAATTCCAGTTCCAATTCCATTGGAGTTTTTGACAGTGTAGGCAGATAAAATCACAAAACTGTAGAAATGCAGGAACTGAAAACAGAATTCCTGGAAACATTATCAGCATGGGACAAACAATCAAGTATGGGGGCTGTTCCAAGAAAACAGGTTTGTCTGTGGCTGTTTTTGTCTGTTACAGCGTTGGGTTGGTTGCCACACATAGAAATTGGTGTGCTTTATTTTAAAATGTTACAAGATTATTTTCAGATGCAGTGACATTGATTTGTGTGGTTTAATCAATTAACAATTCAGTATCGCAGCCTTAGCAGCGGCAGCCACTCCAGCCGACCAGGAAAAGATTTCCTTTTTATGTGAAGCAACAAAAAACAGATGCCACAGTTCTGACCACACTGATTCATTGGCAAGTGACCTCTGGGGGCAAATATACCACAGCTAAAAATGTTGTCATAAAAAAAACAAGAATATTTCTAAAGGATACAAATTTTATGTAGTTTCTTACTCATAGCATAACTGTATGCTGTTTATATGGGCAATGAATAAAACTGTTGTACTGTGAGAGAAACCTGCAGTTTTGACAATATCCATTCTGACCACAGAGCAAAGCGAGTCATAAAATGGAGCCACAAATTCTCACTTTCTAAATTCTACTTGATGACTTGTCCTGTTATTTTCTGATTCTTAAGACATCACACAAAGTTTAAAAAGTTTAATTAAATGTTATGTGAATCTGGTCAGAGGCTAGTGTATTAGACTTATGTAATTCAGTGGAGAGACACTGCATAGGTGTTAGACATGTTCTTTAGATTTGCTCATTGGAGATTTATTTAAAAACTACACAGCTCTTTCCTAAAATGAAACTAGAGTACATATCTTTTAGTGAGAAGCAATGCCCCCCCATGCTCAGAGTTTAGAGGCAGCTTGCAATTGGTGGAAAACTAACTGGCCTTCAGGGACACACACACACACAAATGACATGTGACTAAGCTGTTTTTCTTCTTTTAAAAGTAAAAACACTAAAGACTAAGAACTATAACTATTGGTGGTGTTATAATGCAGATTCAGAATAGTGTATGTATATACAGTGGCCACTTCATTGGGTACACCTGTAAAATCTAATGTAATCCAATGCAACAGATCTTCATAAAGTCTATTTTTACAAAGATAGTAATATTCAGTTTTTGGTGAAACTGTCACTTAACTATATGTTTATTATTGAGGTTGTAGTTTGCACTGGTGCTGAAGTGCACTGCAATATATTGGACTCCATTTACAAACATGACGGGGGAAGAATATTAGAAACACATTTCAATATAATGCAGTCCAGTACAACACCACCACTAACTACAACCTCAATAATAAAAAATATAGTTAAATTAACACCTCTCTGACAGTGTGAACAAAAACTGAACATTACAGTCTTCCTAAATGAAGAGTTTGTGCCAGATCTGTTGTATTGGATTGCAATAAAATGAATACAGGTACCGAATTAAGGGGCCATGGAGTGTATGTATTGTGTATGTGTTTCTTTAAGGTATTTTATTCTCTGTGAATGAGTTTAAGGGATGCCAAAAAGGGAAGGAGAAAGGAAAGTTGGTTGTATGTGATTTCAACACACTCAGGCACAAACATTGTCTAACAAAATATTTTTTTCACAGTGGCTTGACAGTTATGTAATATCCAAATACCAATATAAATGTATATAAGCATGTATATACACACAATAGATATACTTGATATTTCCTTAATGAGATTTGTTGTACTTAGTAAAAACTACATACATGTATGCAAAATTCTATTTGGCTAGGTTAATCTCTACCTTTCTTTGTTGAGGCATGTAAAATCATCATGAGATTCTGTTTGCTTTTAACACTTGCACTGGCTGACATGTCAAACATGGTTAACTCCTGTATTTATTTTGAAGTATTTATTCAATTAGTTTGCTTAATTTGTAATTTCAATAGTCACTGTCATAAATCATTCCAATAACAATAATCTAGTAGAAAATATCAGGGTCTAAAACAGGTTGTCATTAAATCTTTATAATATTGAATAATACAATATGTAAGCCTATTCTAATGATGTTAATATGAAGCCGTTTAGAAAGTGCTTAGTGGAAGCTGAGAAAATCTTATCCCTTTGAGTGATATTGATATGTTCTAATGAACAGGAGCTGTATGGATTAGTTACAGAATTGTAATCCTGATTACATTATTGTTTTATGTTGTCTAATTGAAATCCTTTCCTCCTTAACAGTTGGGAAAGACAAAGGCAGATTTAAGTATCTTTCAAAATCTAATCCTTTATCCTTGCATCCTTACAAGTTTGTTACATCAGTTCCTATTCCACAAATGTGTTTAATTTGTTGCTTTTTATAATTTTTGTACTGTAAATTGATTATTTCCTGTTGTTGGATGCAATGTGACACCCAATTAATGTCATTTAAGATCCATTTTTAGGCATGTGTCAACACAACAGCCTGAAACACAACTGAAAGCAAATGTGGTATTGATCTCTTTGTCACTATCCTCTTTTCATCTTTTTTTAATTTCACATATAATTATTCATATACTGTATTAGCTTAGCAGCCACTAACCTTATCTATACCAATTCACATTGCTTTTTGTGGCCATTTGTGCAGCATTCAGCAGGTTCTTTGGGATAAATTAAACTGCAACATCCCACATAACCTCCCCCACACCCTAATCCATTTTCTTCTTCATTTGAATATTTACTATATAATATGTACATTTACATTACAAAGTACATGCTCCCATATGGGAAAATGTCGTCATGTGTGTTTAGCTTTAAAGGGATAGTTTAAAGTGAGGTTGTATGAGCTGATCTGCGGCGTAATATAGTGCACAGCGCAGTTGGGCTTATGCGTAAGAATATGTGAATTCTATGGTTAGTGCCAAAGAAAATGGCTGTCTGACAGCGAGGTAAAGTGGCAAAAATATTCTTAATATAGCATACACTTAAACTGATATTAATTTTTTTGAGGTGGGCCTTTTTTACGTGGCTAAAATATGTTTTTTGCTGCCCCCCGTCCACAGCAGTGCATTGCTCTGCTTCCCTACCGGAACTCATGTCTGCTTCTCCAAACTGGGGGCGAGCTGACCGCCTGTATTACTGTAGGTAATACACTGACTTTGGATAAGTACCTCATACAGCCTCACTTCAAAACACCTGAACTATCCCTTTAAGTTGAAGTACAGCATGATCTGACCTGAAATACTGAGGTTACCTACCATTTAAATAGGGTACTGTATCTAATACTAAAGATCAAAGTTCAAGCAGCAGTTCTTGCTTAAGATATTGGCTTTTACAATATCTCTGCAGTAAGAGAAATGCATGACCATTAAGTCACCGACAGGAAGCCCCTGAGTGGAGAGAGAGAAAAGCGAGAGTAGATGAGTGATTATTCAGCCATTCTCCTTGCCCAATTAAGCAATGACAAGTAATTGTTTCAACAAATTGCAACAGGACATATCTGAGGCACTCAGGGGTCATTTGCGGGATGTCAAATAATAAATAAAGACATAACTGGCTGACAGGCGACACACGAGTGTGGACTAGAGATTAAAAGGCCATATGGATAGAAGCAGGAACATCGCTGAGTGTGCTGTGATCTCTTCCCCAGATGAGTGTGGTCATTTAGAATACAGATGTTCAAATGTCTCCCTCACCACATCCTACAACATTTTTCCATCAATTAACCTTACAACTTTACATGGCTATTTTTAAAGGATAGTTCTGGTGATATTATATCACTATATCTTTCTCAATGTCATCAAATTTCATGAAAAGACCAAAACCAACAATGAATTGATCTTACTAACAAGCATTGCCTGCATATCCAAAGCTTGATATACTGTAGCTGATTTCCTCTGTGTTATAGAGCTCCATTGTTGTACAAAAACCATTTAAAACACATCAATGAGCCACACCTTTACACTGGGTACATACTCCTTCATTATGACGAACATGGGAACTGCGGTTTATTTTAAGTCGAGACCACATACACCATCTTGCTGCTGCTGTATGCATCAATCCCGGCTGAAAATAGTCCCCAACAAATACAATAATTATTCCTGTTTGAGTAACGTTTGCTAAAAACTGCAGTGCCCAGCTGCTTTAGTAAATTATTAAGAGGTGTTGTGAGCTGTTTTTGAAGACTTACGTACAATTGGGCTTGGAGCTGAGATCAACAGACAGGGCAAGGATGTCAGAAAGTACTGAGAGATGGACTAACACTGGTTTTGGTCTTTTCATAGGATTTGTTGACTGTAAGAAAAAATGTAGAATATCACCAGAATAGAATATCCTTTAGCTAAATCATTCAAAGAAACAACTTCTGATGAACCTGAAAGATTCTTTGTTTGTAAGAATCAGTAAATAAAGTTCAATTAGACTCTACCTTCCTCTATCACAGTTCATATTTTACTTTCTGTTACCAGGCATAACCTCAATCCAGTCTAATATTGTCTGTTCTCTGTATCTACAAATAAATCACCCAGGAGCAATGCAGAGTTATTTGTGTTCCCCTTTTCTTTTTCTTCATTTTACATTTCCCACATACGCTTATTCATCCAAACTCTTTGGCTAATGCTTGTAATCCTCCTCGTCAAACAGGGACAGCAGTTACTCCATTAGCAGGGTTTCTCATGTTGATGTCAGGCAGGCCACTGGTTTGCAAGGGAATCTTGTTAGGGTTCTTATTGACATTGTGTTTCATTAACTTGATTAATGACATCTATTGGGGCACACTCCACAGTAATCAACATCTCTGCAGAGAGGGGCTGTCTGCAGTCAAGAAATGGACTCTCTGTGCTTCTTCTGCCCACACTTGACTGGCCTCTCTGTGTCCTGTTTGTTTCCTAAAGGCTGCACTCAAAAAGAATCTTATATTCATAAATACCAAAGTAGTAAGTAGTAAGAGACCATGAAGTAGACCCCAGATGACCATTATGAACTTTCCATTTCAGAAACTGTGTGTGTTCCAGAAAATAGGCCCTTTGAAATTAAAGAAATAATGCATCTTGTGACCATATCAGCCAGGAATACATCACTTAAAGTAAGATGCTCCTACTAAATTATTTGGTGATACAAATGCTCATTCTGAGGCTCATTACCTCATTCTCCTGCTGTTTGCTTTGATTTCTTCACTATTTAATAATTATTGTAAGATGCGCATTTGTTAGTCTGGCACTTAAGAAAAGGTCAAGAAAATGTTTTTGTTAAATATTAGTTTAAAAATCCTATACACTACACTCTAATTTAAATGTATTACACTGTCATTCGGATAGGTTTTGTGTTAACATTTGAAGGACAACAGACACACATTTTCATTCATCTGATGTTTTAAACTTATATATAAGTGGTTTTATACAAAGCAAAATAATTTCTTTCTCCATCTCTGAGTATCCTACATATCTCTCCCTTTAGGAGGCGTCACATCCTGTGTCAGTGCTTGGGAGATGAGAAGCTGCTCACCTCAAATAGCCCAAGAAGAGGAACACTGAAGGGCACAGATTTCCAGCTCTAAGCACGGCAGGCCAGGGAAGAGAGATACAAAAGCAGAGATCAAAAAACCCCACCTGTATTCATATTTACCTTTCATCATCTGCTTTTTACACACATTGTACTTGGTTATATTTGCTAGCTCTCTTAAGGGAGAGAGGGGAAAGCTGTGCTGGTGCAACTCCAAGCAGGTGGCTGCTGGGCTGCCAGGGCTGTTGCTGTGGGAGCTGACTCAGATAATATGCTTTTTCGGCTTATTTTCTTGGTACGTTTAGCTCACAACAATGCTATCTGGCAAAGTAAGTGCGCAAGTGCGGCAGTGAATTAACAGTATATTTGCAATATAATATATCAACATAAAATCTTTCCACTGTCAAGGGATTTGATGGCTTGATAGTGTAAGAGTACACTATGGAGAGTATTTCAATTAAGAGATCAAACTGAAAGCAAATCACTTGGCAGGAAAATATCTAATATCTGTAGAGTTTTCAGAGCCAATTACTTTGATTCGATTTGATAAGTGTTGATTGGAGAGATGTTTATCCACTCAGAGCTGGAACAAACCTGGAATGAACTTTATGATGATAACGTTGACAAAGCCTGATTCATATTTTTATATATATAGAAATAAATTGAAGCATAATGCTTGCTCATAAAAATAATACATGAAAATCTTAGCTACAAAGACTATACAACCACCAATAGTATGCAAGGTACTGCAGATTAAGGCTGCAACTAATGATTATTTTCATCTAACCTGTCAGGTATTTTTTTATTAAGTGATTTAAAAAATAGTAAGACAATAGTGAAACATTTCCAACGCAGTTCCCTAAAGCAGAAGGTAACGCCATCAAAATCCTTGTTTTGTCCAACCAACACTCTAAAACCTGATAATATTCAGTTTACTACCACACATGACAAAGAAAGAAAAGCAGCAAATCCTAACAATTAAAAGCTAAAACTAGAGAATGTTTGGCGTCTTTACATTAAAAAAAGACAAACTACTAATCAATTGTCAAAATATTTGACCAGGTTATTTTCCAGTTGTTCCACTAACTGATTCATTGACTAATTATTTCTGTTGAGATGAATAAAATAATTTTTGTATATTTGTACCTAACCTAATAAAAGAGACACTCAGATAATTAACAGGGAGGGTATTGAGGAAGTTATGGTTTACAGATTAATAATTTATAACTTAATATATCTTTGTGGTTAAATCCTTGAGCTATATCTGCAGTCTATTCTGCAAAACAGGTATAATTCCTGACTAAACTCTTGACTAAAATGTTTAAAAATTCTAAATGGGATCAAAACATTCTTTATTGAAATAAATGTGTGGCTTGGAATGTGTTCAGGTATTACTTCTTCTTTAATGTTGGTTTACATCTAAGAAATGAGCATATAATTCTGTTCCTTTTTTTCAAAGCAAATGAATTCTATGATTTGGAAACAAGACAAAAATGTATTTAAACAACATAAATTCTTCTTGGATTATCCATCATAGTTCTGTCTTGCACATCATTAGATGAGGATGATCATTTAGAGTTGTTGTTGACTGCACTGAACATGACCTCTAAGTAGTCCTTGAATCAAAATCATGCAACGGTACAGTATATATGACACTGTAGGTTACTGGCAGTTTTTTCATTGTTTTCTCATATCCCATGTGTCATACTGCCAAATAATTGTACCTCAGCTTGGGTATCTATCTAGACTCTTCCAAACTAACAATTAAACAAAACAATTTAAAGAGACATTAATTTCCTGATTTTTCAGCTCTGATATAATCCCTACTAAAAGAGCCTTACATGTTTTACTCAGACATCTCTTATTTTCCATCCCTCAGCTGTCCCTGACTTGTGCCCAGGCGATTAAGTGTTCAGAAAGTGACAGACATTATTGATGAGCAACCACAGCCAAGCTGGTCTCATTCTGTCCAGGCAAAGTGCAAGCCGGAGACATGACCGGGGCACCTTAAAGTCTCATCCTTTTAATTACGCTCGTACTTACCCAACCAAAACACTCAAACTCCTTGGGAACTCCTACAGTAGAGTAATTTGTTGGAAAGGGGTACACGCAAAGGGAAGACAATCCAAAGACTTGGTGGGTCGGGTCATGAGAGCCATGGCACTCCAACATACAGTCTAAGTTTGGGCCAGAGAACCATAACGAGGTCAAAGACACCAACACCCTGCTACACTGGACACAAAAAAACTGAATTTTTCATCTTTCCCATCTGACTTCAGTCTGACAGAACAGAAAACCTTGTGCTTCACTCGCACTTTCAGGGATCTACAGATCTACAGCATTACCACCTGCATGTGAGTTTTTTTTTTATGGTTTTGGTCAGCTCTTTGTTTCACTGTGCCATTTAGGTTGTTTGCAGGATTAAATCCTTTACATGCCTGTATTAGAAATGTTATTCATAATTATCGCATTTCTGTTTAATTGTTATTTTGTGGTTATCTTTCTTATAGTGTGTGTCTGTAACTCATTGTTATTGCTGCCTATCTTGGGCAGGACACTCTGGAAAATGAAATTTAAGGATAAATAAATACAATTTTAAAAAAAGGTGCATCTGAGTATACAGCAGTACTGTGGCAGACCAGATCCAGTGTAGACACTGACAGGGCACTGTAACTGCTGATGTGCTGCTCTTACTGCACAGCCAGAGAAGAAGGTGTAAAAGTGACTAAAAGTTGCGTAGGGCTGCAGTGGCTCTTTGGATCTAAATGAAGCTTTAAAGCCATTCACATCATAAGCAAATGTGTAGCTGTAACAGACATCATGTGCTGTTTTCCAGGCATTTGTACAGTATGTGATGTGGTGGTACATATTAAAGTTTGTAATTGACTGGCTGTTTGCATGTTCCAGGATCAAATCTAACATTTGTCCTCACTAGTTGATTTTTGCTTGCATGTCTCTGAGTTTCACCGATTTTCTACAGTACTCTTCCCACGCCCAGTGCTAGGCAATAATGATATATGAGGCCAAGCGTACTCACCGTCCTCCCGAGACTTCTGAATGAAAGCATCGACGCCGCTTTCCCCGTAGTTCCCCTCTGAGGCCACTGTGGAGACGTAGTTCCAGCGCATGGCCTTGACAATGTCCACCATGGCCTGGGCCTGGTAGGTGTCTGGAGGCACCACACGTGAGAAGAAGTCGTAGCGGGTGTTGTCACTGAGCTCTGGAGCTGTGGAGGCGTAGCTCACCTGGGGTATCTGCACAGAAAAGAATATTGATAATATTATAAGCTTGAAGTAGCTTCTAGTGAAAATATAGGAAGTGAGTAAAGAATATAGGGGCAAGGCAAGTTTATTTGTGTAGCACCTTGTCTAAAGCCTGTCCTGCGTTAACGAAACCTCCATCGTGGGTTAATGACCGTGTCCGGAGTATTAGAAGGCGTGTAGACGTGCTGAACGAAAAATCTTCCAAATTATGGTGCAATTTTAATATGAAAGAACGCAGGTAGCAGCCAACACAGCGGAAGGAATTTGTGATCAGAGTTAGAGTCTGATGTAACTCTAAATTATTCTATAGGCTACATTTTAATCCTGACATTTAAAATTAAACCACCCGTTTGAGTCATTGGTTCTGTTGTTTCAACATGAAAATGTGAGTGACTGCCGTAAAATTGAACCGAACTATAATGTATAATGTTTAATATTGAGTCAACTGACCTCAGGAATACTCTTTGTTTCCAGTAAGGTATTAGCTTGCAGTGACTTTATGAGGTAGTCATTACTATTGCTGCTCTAGAAACAATGTGTAGTTTGAAATATATATTACTTGTAATCCTGTTCTGAATTTATTTTATGTAACGGATAATGACTTACACACTGTTACATACAACACAGTCAATCATTGTGTTTCTTTTTCCTAATAGCAGATAGTTGACTTCACAAACAAAAATAAGAGTTGAATTTTGACTTTTATGTGTTTTACTGTTCGTTGACACTGAATGTAATGTACTGCATTTGACCACACCCACTGTGGCCATGTGACCACGCCCCCTCAGCCAAGATACACAAATCTATTTGTCCATAAATCCATCAGACCTCACCTTAGTTACCTCACTCACAGCCTGTCTTGCAGCCGTAAGGCCCTGGGTGTCCAGTAACTTCCTAATGCTGAACAATGACAAAACTGAAGTGATGGTGTTTGGACCCAAAGCACACAAGGATTGTGTAAATCAGACTTTAGCTTTACAGGGTTTGCTGTGCACCCATGAGGCCAGAAATCTGGGAGTAATCTTTGATTCGGACCTGAACCTGAGCTATGAGTATTGCCAAGGTTAGATCATTTCTTTCATTCAGCAATGCACAAACTCTCATTCATGCTTTTGTCTCCAGCCATCTAGATTACTGTAATCAATCTAGATGGCTGGAGAAATCAATCAACCGCCTCCAACTTGTACAAAATACCGCAGCTAGGGTTCTTACAAGAAAATATGAGCACATTTCCCCTATTCTCGCCTCATTGCACTGGTTACCCGTGGTGTTCAGAATTACCACAGTGTATTAGGGCCTTTGTAGGTAAAAAAAAATATTAAGGAGCCGGGGGAGGGGGGTAATATTCCGGAAAAAAAAAAACTCAAAATTTTTGAGATACAAGTCGTAAATTTCCAAGAAAAAAAACTTGGAAAATACTATTTTTCAAATGTGCTTGTGTTCTTAAAGGCTCTGTACTCTTTTAAAAGGAGGGTATGCAGATGTTGTTAATAACAAAATGGGGAAGAACTGCAGACATTTATAAATGACTAAGATGTGACACATGCTTTCAAGTGGCTTTGTTGCAGTCCCTCATATCTGCCTAACTGTCTGAAAGCTCCACCTCTACTCTTATGTCTGCACTGACTCGTCTTGTATTATTAATGACTGAAAAAAACTCGGAAAACACAATTTTTCCAAGTCTTTTTCTCGTAAATTTGTGACTTTAATCTTTTACCCCTCTCCCCTGGCACCATAATTTATTTATTTTTACCTACAATGGCCCTAATACACCATTGTACAGAATTTATTTCAAAATGTTATTGCTTGTTTTTAGATCACTGAGCGGCCTTGCCTTTCTTACATTATCGACCCTCCTCACCCCTTGCACCCCTGCTCGTACTGTCAGATCTGCAGACCAGCTGTTGCTCTCGGTCCCCTGGGCAAGACAGAGGGTAGTAGACCATTTGTCCTAAGGGCTCTACAATTGTGGAATGACCTTCCATTGGGAATCAGTCAAGCTACATCAGTGTCCTCTTTTAAAACTCTTAACTAATTTTGTAGCTTTTTTGTTTTATGCTTTTATTCATATTCATATTATTATTATTATTATTATTAGTCTTAAGATTTTTATTAATTGTCTTTGCTGCATTGAACTTATTCTAATTTGCACTGTGTATTTCTTTTTGGTTTATATGTTCGTGAAGCACTTTGTAATGTTAGGTGCTATATAAATAAAGTTTATGATTATTTCAACAACAAGGCAAAGTGCTTTACATAAGACATAAGAGGCATTAAGACAATATATAAAAGAAACGCAAAGCAATTTTAAAAAAGACAATATAGGACACATAAATAATATAGAATATAAAAATAAGCTAAAATAGAATAAGACACATTAAACAGGAGAATAAAAAATAACAGTGCAGTGCAAGATATTAATAACTAGTCCCAAAGTGAATTCAATGAAAGATAAAACAGAAAGGTCTTAAGCCTTGATTTAAAAGAACTGAGTTTTCTGGGAGTTTTTTCCAGATATGTGGTGCATAAAAACTGAATGATGCTTCCTTGTATTTAGTTTTGACTCTGGGGATAGAAAGCAGACCTGTCCCAGACGACCTGAGAGGTCTGGACGGTTTATAATGTAGCACCAGATCTGAAATGTGTTTTGGCCATAAACCATTCAGTGCTTTGTAGACCACGAGTAGTATTTTAAAGTCAGTTCTTTGACAAACAAGAAGCCAATGTAAAGATCTGAGAAATGGAGTGATGTGATTCACTTTGTTGGTTATAGTGAGGACTCTAGCAGCAGTGTCTGAATCAGCTGCAGCTGTTTGATCGACTTTTTAAAGAGACCTGTGAAGACACCATTACAATAGTGAAGATAAACACATGGAAAAGATTTTCTAAATACTGCTGAGACGCAAGTCCTTTAATTCTTGATGTATTCTTGAGGTGATAGTAAGCTGATTTTGTAATTGTCTTAATGAGGCTACTAAAATGTAGGTCTGAATCCACAACTAAACTAAGATTTCTGGCTTGGTTTGTGGTCTTACACGTTAGCAAGTGAAGCTGGGCACTGACTTTTAATCGTTCTTCTATGGCTCCAAAAACAATTATCTCTATTTTATCTTTGACAAGGGAATAAACATGAAACAAGTAGATTTTCAGGGAGAGTTGTGATAGCATCCAAAAAGCTGCCTTCTTTTTGAAAACAGAGCTACTGATCCTAAACCCCCACCGAGCCTTTTAACACCAGGCCTCAGTGCTCCCTTATGCTGCAGCAGGCTGGCCAGTTCACAAGCTGAGATGATAAGCATGTCAGACTCATGAGAGGGGTCACTTGCTAAACATAAATATGTCTCTTAGCATCTAAGCACAGCATGTTTTACACACTACAAAATGTGCTTGCTTAGCTGTAGCTTCTTACTTTGATTTGAAAAAAAAAGATAAAAAAATAAGTTGTATTTATTTTATTATATTTCTTACGTTTTCCACTACTACAGGGTACACAGTAGTGGCTTTTATAATAGTAAAGCTTTATAAATGCAAGATGTTGCATCACGGCAGGCTTCTGTTGCTCCCACAGCTCCAAAGATTTTACTGATGCGTATGCTGAAGAAAGAAAAACATTACATAAGAAACATAGGAAAATAAATAGGTCAACTAAAGCACGAAGCCTTTCTTGAGTGACCATAATTTCTGGTTGTAGTTATGTTTCTCAACACAGGGGACTATTTCCAGGGATTGCACCGTGTCAGTTTTTGTAATAGGTAAACTGTGTTTGTGTAAATGGAATTTTTCATCCCTATGGCACACAGTAATTTACCTAACAGAAGGCAGGGGTGTTTCCTGGTAATGATACACAGTGTGCTTTTTTGATGAGGATCTGTCGTCACGTTTTTGTGTCTCTAAACAAAACGACGAGGTGCACTCAGTGAAACATGATCCTAATGAAAAATAGCCCTGTTTTCCCTCTAGATGCCTCTTAGCCACATGCAGCATTTCATTATCACAGACAGCAGACCTGTAGGCTGGCACACAAAACACACACACAGAGAGAGAGAGAGAGAGAGAGAGAGAGAGAGAGAGAGAGAGAGAGAGAGAGAGAGAGAGAGAGAGAGAGAGAGAGAGAGAGAGAGAGAGAGAGAGAGAGAGAGAGAGAACCCTTGATATTAAACATCTGACTTCCTCCTCTCACCAAGATGAACACCACTGTGGCCCCAACTCACTTATTTGGGTAAAAATATATAAATAAAAACTGAACTGGAGTGTTATCTTGACTGGCCCTTGGCCACAGATTGCCTGTGATACAGGACATGTATAAACAGAGAATACAGACTAGAAAACTTGTAGAAAGGTAGGTAGTTGGAAGGGATCTTATAAATGATCTAGGCGGTACTAATGAGTATGCATAAACCAGTCATTTGTGTAAGCGTGTTAGTCGTTATTTGCTATATGCTGCATTTGGTGGAAAGGTTGTGGCACCACTAAAATCACTAAAATAGTTACACATTGCTAACAGGGGTCTGCATTTAGCCACAAGGCATGTGTATAAATGCCTAAAAAGACTTCATGTTATCTGTAAACTCAGAGCACTGTCTGTTGCCCCCCACCTCCTGGTGCTGCTTTACAAAAGCATAATTCAACCCATCCTGTTGTACTGTTCCCCCTGCTTCTACACCATGTTAACCATCTCCAACCATAACAAGCTTACCATCATTACACATACTGCCTCTAAAATCATCTGCTTTCCCACACCCAAACTCTCAGATATGAATGACAAAGCCATCACACGCCTAGCACTCACAATAGTAAATGATAGTGATCACCCTCTCAATCATCACTTCACATTAATGCCATCTGGACGGAGATACAGGACCCTAAAATGGAGAAGAGCTTGCTTCAGCAGGAGTTTTGTCCCCTCTGCCATTGCAGCATTGAATAAGCTGCCTCACTGACAATGTTGTGTGTTGGGATATATGAATATATTCATGGGGACTCTATGTTTTGTTTTTGTGTTTTTCTGTATGTTGTTATGGTCATACCTGTGTGTTTTGATGTTGAACTGGCTGTGAAAACAAATCTCCCTCTGGGAAAATAAAGTCTAAACTAATCTGTATGGCCAGGCACCACATTCTACAGGTGTTTGTTTGTGTAAAAATAAACTATTTGTATAATGTAATAGGAATTTTACTGTCTCTACTATTAAATGAATTAAATATGCATGTTAAAACTTTCATGCACGTCAGTAATACAGCAGTCTTTATTACAGTCTGTTATTATAATTTTGGACAGTATAATTACTGTGTAGTTTGTTCACACTAGAAAAGTGACAAAAAGTATACTTAAAGCACACAGCATGCATACTAAATGCTACAGATTTTTGAGTGTGCTGTTGATTCACACTATTCTCCCACAATGCAATGCATAACGGAAATGGAGGAGCTGCTTACAGCTGGAAAAAATGTAAATAAATGCTGGGTGGTTGTTAAACAGCTCCAGAAAGAAGAACACAGAAGAAGAAGAAAACAAGCATTAAATCTTAGGAAAACCTTTTTTAATGGCAGCAGCTTTCAATTGCTGTTTGACAGACATCCGACGACACGCATTGTATCATTTCCTGTTGGTATAAAATGGTAAAGTATAGTAGACTATAACAATTGCAGTACATTCTCTAACATTCTCAAGTTAGCATGGATTTAGGACACAGCTCGTGTCTTTTTGTTTATCTGTTTTTTGGTGAATAAGTGTGTTATGTGTAGGTTGTTTTATGGTAGAATAAAACCAAACCAATAGTTTTAATATTATATTAAAACTTTCATTTTAATACTCATTTGATTCACATTTCATTTTAATATTCATTTGATACAGAATCTGGGGTGAAAAGTGCTGATTTCTTAGACCTATTAAATGAAACAAAAATCAAAAAATGACATGTTTCCCTCTTTGTTTGGTACATGAGGTTTGTTTGTGGTATTTTCAGTGTCTTCCACCGCAGCCTTATCCATGCTTGTCCAAGCTACCCTAGCTTGGTTTGAAATGTATTCATAAAGACAGGTTAGAGGCCAGAGTCGCTGAGGTACTTCACTTCAGTACCAAGACCTTAAGATGATTCCCAGAGCGAGCCTCAGCAGGGGAAAAACATGAAATAATGATATGGAAAACGTAATAATGGAACTGAGTGTATTCATGGACTGGAATTTTGAATAACTCACCTAACAAAGCCTAACATACTGCTGATTGAGGTTATTTAGGGATAAATAAATAAAAAAGAAAAATGTCATGTAACTAAAAGGCTCATTGAGAAATGTTCAGTATTTTCACTACAACTACTGCTCTATTTAGCAGTGTTGGTGGCATTTCTATTCAGGCATCCCTGTAGAAGCTTTACATGCTTAAAAATGCTTTGTTCGGTGGAATTAACCCCACACAAGGTGTCTGTGTCCCTATAATTGTTCTTGTTTTGTTATGTTATTGTAATGAAAAAATGGTTCTACTAGTTCTACTCCTCATCTAGCTGCCCTTTTCTTGTTTCCTCCGATATTAGGAATCACACAGAGACAGTCAGACGACAGATGGACGAACGGAGTATGACTTCGAGCCCTGCAAAATAGCCACACGGACCTGCATTGCACCAAATGATCAAGGGTTTCTTCAAATTATATTGACAGAAACCAGGTAGGGTATCCTGCTGAATATTGGATAACTCTTAAGTATGCACAACATGATGCATGGATTACGGTCTAGGACATCTTGTTACTTACATTGCATCTGAAATGAACAAAAGCACATTATTTGAAGGAGATCTACAGAAACTAAATCAGAGGTAAGAGTGAACGAGTATGTTGCCTGGCATGTGAGTTTCTCAGCTATGACACCCAACATGTTGTCTGCTGAGGACTCCGCAGAGTGCAAAGCTGTTTAATTGTTGTGACTATTAACAGGTACGGTTTTGGGCCAAAAATAGCAGATTTCTGTAACACTGTGTCAGTTGCTGTGAAGGTGGCAGGGAGGTGTGTTCATTTTCCATCCTGACCAGAATATTGCATGATCTTAGCATTTAGCACTTGACTTTGTGAATGCAGTGGGGAAAAAAACTTATTACTCTAATTTTAGAAAAATAGTTATGCATATGATGGAACTTAACATTAATAAATTTCAGTGAGGATCACGGCCCAGTGGCACATGGTATGGTATAATGTCCATTTGACTATAAAAAAAATAGCTGTTACTACAGCACCTGTCTCTGCTTGTTATTCAGTTTCACTTGAAATTACATTAGAGTCTCAAGACTCTACTCGAATTTACTGCCACACAAATAATTCATATTACAACATAACAATATATTCCCTGAATCTGTGTGGAGAGATATTTAGGTGTACAGTTTTGTGCATCACTCCCATCTGATCTCCGTGATTCGACATCTCACTCTGAAATGCCTGATTTCTAATTAAAATGGCCTATTGATATCTAGACATTAAAAGTAACATTTTCAAATGTCCTAAGATCACCTTAGGTCATAAAGCCTCTCAGAAAATTATAATTTGGCATAGAAATATTGTGTTGCATCCCTTATGTTTTACAGCATCTTTTAAGTCCTTTTAGTGACTGTCTGGTGCCACATTTCTCAACTGTTGTTTGCTTTGCTGAGCATCCTGTTGAGATGAGCAGCAACTTAATGATGATAATGTTGGGACCCGATGTGTAGGTGCAGTATTTTTCTGGGCAAATTATGCTGGCATGCAAAATAGTTGACTATATTTGCATCTGTAATTCAGACACCTGACAGATCCTTGCAACCTGCAGTGCGGCCCAAATGCAGCACATCTGCTTCAATCAAGTTGCATATGGAGAGCATGGATGGGTAAGCATAGTTTATCCTTACTACTTGGCAGTCTCATTTCACCACAGAAGAATGCTGACTTTCAACATACATAAGCTAAGCCAAGCTGTGTTTCTTCATGACCCAGCCTTATGATAACAGGGATATACTAAACTACAAAACCAATAACTGTATTCCTATTTTGTTCAAAGAAGCAATTTTCACATCACATATTAATGTCAAAATAAAACAAATCCTGTAAATTATTTATTTATTGTGATTAAAGCTGAAACAATTAATGGTTTAATTGATTACTCAATTAACAGAAAATTAATCAGCAAATATTTTGATCATTGATTTATGGTACCCTGTGGAGTTTTTGCTCTAGAGGAGAGTTTTGTTTGTCTAGTGCCTGCACATGAGGATGCACATGCATTGCATTTTTGCCAATGGGAAATGCATTCAACAGGTTAGTTAAACCTCAGAGATACACACAATGAGTTCTGGAGAGTAACACTGAAAGTAAACATTAGTTTTGGGCACAGGGCACCTTAAATCGAAAATCATTTTTCAAGCTCAATTCACAAGATCTCAAGCAAGGGCTCTGGGAACTTTATTCAGTATTTGAGAAATTAACTGACAATGAAAATAATTGTAATTGACACACTTTTTAGACTGAAGTTTAATGTAGCAGCAGTTACGATGACAACACTGTTGAAATTTCATATATTTCTGTCTTGAGGACAGGAAAATTATTGTACAGTCAAGCATGTCTGTGCTTGACATGATGGTGCTTGTGAGATATCCTTTATTCTCATGCAGCTTGCGCTGCCTTAAAACAAGTTGGTGCAGTTTATCATTGTGCTTTGCATTTCATTACAGGTGACAAATGTCGTACTTATCACTGTGTACTATATAAAAAAGTAGGTAGCAACATGAAGAGAACTACTTTCCATTATGCTTATTCATAAAGGTCTCCTGCAAAAGCTGCCTCAGTATATCACTTCTCTTAAAATTTAAAAAACACTGCTCACCAAACCAGATCTCAGGGCTGTTTAACTCTAGTTACCCTTCGGGTACTGAAGACTGCCTTCCACTACTTTGCACCTTATAAATGGAATGAGTTACAGAGGATTTTAAAACTTGAATGTTTTACCCCACTGGCCGATTTTAAACGTTTAACTTTCAATCTATTTAGTGATGTCTACAATTGTGTCTCTGATGCTGTATGTGCTTTTGTTTTGTCTGGCTGTTTGTTGTCCTTTCTCTCTAAATTTCAACTTGTAATGTGTTCTTTTCAGTTCAACCATTCACAATGTATTAGCTAAGAAGTAACATTAGGTTTTTATTAAGTTTGAGTTTTCCAGGGGATCACATTTGTTCAACATGTTTTTGGTTCATGATAGACATCTCTTTATAACAAAATTGTCACAAAATGAAAATTAGCCTTAAATTGAGGCAAGATTGCCCCCCAGATTCCTCATCAGAGTAGAATACACACAGTACCATGAAAACATTTTGGGAAACATGGGGGCATGTTTTAACCCAATATCCAATGCCCAAAGGCAATTTTACCAACATCAACATTTAGCAGCTCTGCCTGCTGTCTTTAGACAACTGTAAATGTAGAAACAAACAGTCATGATAATCATACACTAAAACATCTGCCAGGCTCCAAAGTCTGCAGTTCAAGGTCTGCTTTTGCACTCCATGAACAGTGGGTTTTGGCATTGTTTTGCTCTGTGTCAGAGAGCTACAGAACAGCAGAG